>NW_027396005.1:0-165480 GCF_047715735.1 Aspergillus multicolor
GCTGGGGTGCACGCATGGTGTACCGAGCGCTTGGCCAGCGAGTCGTCGTGCTTGACTCGGTTTGCATTGTCAAATGGATGTATCCTACTTTGTTGTTCCGTCCGCTTCGATAAAACCAGTTAATCACGCCTGTGGAAGAAGAAACCACATTGGACTGCCATGGATAGTCAGAAACCTGCTGATGCTCCAAGGTTTCAGAAACAACGTATTTGGAAGGTTACTTACGTCTTCAGAAGGTCTGCACCTCGACCGTGGGAGTATCTTTCGACTTTCTTTCCCTGGGTTGTTTCCACACTCCACGGCATGTAGTTTGGGTGTACTGCTGACTTTCGACTCGACGGGGGCAGCGAGTGACTTGAGGCGGAGCGAAGAACGTATCAGGCTACCTAGTTCATGCTAAGGGACATTGATCAGTCACTTTTGCATGTAGTTATTCCGATTGGCAAGGGTATACCATACCTCATAGACCCGCCTGCGAGCACTCTTCTACCGAAACCATAGGCATGACATGCGCTATATTGTCTGCAGGATAGTCAGCTTTGGGCAAAAAATGTTCAGCTCCGGCAGAGATATCTACCCCGGTGCCGCTACCACAACATGGTATCTATAATGGAGGCGTGATGCTCTTGTCCACTCGCCTCAGCTAGTCGAACAGCAGTTACATCAACGGCGCTTAGTATCAGCGCTGGGATTCCGACCGTGGGTAGAACCCTCAGTCGGTGCTGAAGGTATAACCAGGTACTAAGGCATTTTGAGGCTTGGGCGGCCAGTGCCGAGTCGCACAAGGTGCGCGTGTGCATTGTTTTAGATCTGTATAAGATCAGCATTGCTCTAAAGTAACTCCCTATCAAGAATCAACTCACAAGAGCACATACCTAAGCGGAAGCTTCGTATACCGCGCGCGACTATTCGATGGACCTCCTGGAGTGGACATTGCAAAGAGCAGTGAGAAGACGTATTGTGGTCGGCTCTTCGACCGGATACGCATGCGATGTACATCTCAAGCCTTGTATATCCCCAAGGAAAACGCCAAGGTTACCCCAACATTTCACATATACCGTACCATGCAAGCGTCTTCGCAGGCGTGGTATGAAAGGGAGGTGCTGAATGTAACGCGACTGCTTGACTTGATTGGCCATTGTAGTTGGTCATCGCGCCAGCAGAACCCCAAGGACCCGGTCGTTGCAGACGGACACTGCACATCAAACGGCGCTTCTGTTCGACATTTTCAACTTCGGCTCGTGGGACGCGGCAATGGGAGGAGGCTTGCAAGGAGAAGTGCAGCGCAATGGGTGCTGCTGGTGTGGGCATGCTGCGAGAGTAATCATCGGTTAGTAACTGAGGGTGGTGTCTCGGGAGATATAGGAAAGGTATGGTAGCTACCTGAACCGTAAGTGGTAAGCTGTATCGGTCAATGCACCCCATGTGAGCTGGGATCCCGTCGGGTATGCGGAGTCCCTTGAAGGCCATGATGTACAAGACCTCGAGTTGGGAGTAAATGAGGTCCTGTCAGTCGTGATTTTGTAAAGTTGAATTCGGACTCCGGTTGTCTTGAGTTGTATTTATATCGAACACTGGATGAGTCAAAGTTCAGTAAAGAATCCGCAACAAGCACAAGATCGTACTTTGAGGAAAATGGTCTGGGAGATGAAAGATAAGTGTAGAAAGAGTTCGAGTCGTCATTTATCCAATATTCGGACCATGTCCCGAGTTGAAATGCGATTGATTATAGACCACATTATATATAGAGTAAGGGGTTGTATATATAAAAGAGAAGGGAAGAGCAGTGCATAGCAAAGGACAAGAAAACTGTTGGTATATAAGGACAGGCTTCATAGCCAATTGGCTTTTATGGCCCAGCGGTATAATGCGCTGACAAAAACTTGGAGCTAAGATTTAGGGATTAGGACTGGATTCAAGACAGCGAGCTCTCCTTTTATCGGCCGGCGCCCGGAGAGAGAAACGCGACCCCGAAGCATGAGGGTTGATTGATGGTCCGTCTACGAGACCATCCTGGTCGGGGTGCAGTGAGTCCGTTTGCTCGAAGAGGTTGGGACTGACCTAGGTACATTGGAACATGGTCAAGGATCATCGCTGGCCGAGCGCAGATCGAGTCTTTGGACGCGGCTAATGTTACTATCATACTAGGCTCTAGTTAAATACGGAGAAGGGGCTGCTGATAACTTCAAATGTAAAGCTCACAGATAGCATAGCCCATCACTTCCCAAAGACCAGTACTTCTGCTCTACCAGCATAAAAGAGACCGATAATATCCAAGGACATGCCTGCCACCGAGGGGTCTTGATCTAGTGGGTCGTCGTTTGGTCGCACGGTCTGGCTGGGCCTTGGACAAACGGGTGCCCGCTGACGACGAGTGGCAATGCAGGACATTCTCAGAAACCAAAATGAGGAGTATGCCAACTCGGCCATGCGTCGACATGTTGATGCGTTTGAGATGACGAGCTTTCAAAGCCTCATGAGCTTGTACCGTTCCCATTCGCCCGTTGCTGTTCCTGGTACAGAGCAGTGTAGTACCCAGCATAATACCATGCCATCATGAGGTTCTTCAACCCCTCGTCTTGAGCTGGAATAATCTTTAGCTCTCATCACAGTAAATGTAGATTTGATCCATGAGCTTACTTTGGGGGAAAGCGGGATACGGCATGGTCGGTGCTTGTGATTGAGCAGTCCCAGCCGCAGCCGCAGACTCTTGAGGCTGTTTCACCTGCGCAGTCTCTTCAACTGCTTGTGTCTGTGTCCATCAATCAGCCATCATTTTCGAGAGTACCATGCGCAAAAGAGTCATACCTGCGAGACATGCGTCTCAGCTGCAGCGGCAGCAGGCTCATAAGCATCCGCGACCACGTCAGCCATGTCATCGTCCTTCTCGACCTGGGCCCAGGACATTGACGGACCCGCCTCAACCTCAGCTGCAGCTTCGGCCTCTCTTAGGACGTCTTCAACATTCTCGCCCTTAGCGGCGATGCTATGGTAAAGCTGTAGCGCAATTAGCAGACCGTAGTCACGTGCTAACGGGGTAGCGTACCTTGTATTCCTCGACCGCTTCATCCCAACTCTGGACGAGCGCAGAGTCATCCCAGATCTGTTCCTGCGTCAGGGCCCGGTCGGTGCCCTTGTTCTTCCCCATGACATCTGCAGTTGTCGACCTTGAGGCGTAGGAAGCTGGCGTGTTGATGGGTGGAGATGGCAGGGAAGGCGGAGCACTTCTCACGCTCACCGCCCGGCGTTCTGCAGCCCAAAAATAATTTTCAGCAAAAAGTTCCCGCTCGGTCAAAACTAAACAACCACTCATCTAGTGTCTAATAATGGCTCCTGATAAGAAAGACAAGAAGCGCAAGGGTATGTTATACTGGGATTGTATTCGTCATCTGTGCCCTAACGATTCTAGCCGCTGCTGCCGCCGCCACGGTCGACTCGCCCGCGAAGAAGACGAAAAAGGTCGAAGCCAAAGCCGCTGAGCCCGCTGAGAGCCCCAAGCCTATCCTCAAGAAGAACAAGACCAATGGAGCGAAGGAGAACAAGGCCTCGAAGCCTAAGACCGATGGCGACGCTCCCCGACCGATCAAGCCTCGCAAGCGTGCTGCGGACTACATGAGCGATGAGGAGAGCGAGGCGGAAGTTCCCGTCAAGAAGGCCGAGAAGGAGATCAAGGCCAAGCCGAGCGCTAAAAAGTCTAAGAAGGAGGATGGCACCGCTGCGCCTGTGAAAGAGAAGGGTGGAAAGAAGGCGAAGAAGGTCGAGATTGTGCCTAGCGATTCCGAAGAGGACGTTGCACCCGTTGCGGAGGAGAGCGAAGAAGATGACGATCAGACCACCGCTTTGATCCGCGGCTTCGAGAGCAGCGGTGACGAGGACGAGTCCGGAGACGAGGCTATTGACCCTGACGCCCCGGTTCCCAAGATTCCCGATTCGAAGAAGGCCAAGCGCAAGATCCTGAAGCTGCAGAAACAGAACAAGGCCGGGTCTTCAGAAAACCCTGGTGTTGTTTACGTTGGGTAGGTCATTGTTCAATAGTCTCTGCTGCCGTCACTGATAACATTCCAGACGCATTCCTCACGGTTTCTACGAACACCAGATGCGCGCTTATTTCACCCAGTTTGGCGAGATCACCAAGCTCCGTCTCTCTCGTAACCGCCACACCGGTAAATCCAAGCACTATGCCTTCATTGAATTCGCTTCCGAGTCCGTCGCCAAGATTGTCGCCGCCACCATGGACAACTACCTCATGTACGGGCACATCCTGAAATGCAAGTACGTTCCTAGCGAGCAGCTGCACCCTGAGCTCTGGAAGGGCGCGAACCGCCGCTTCAAGGCCACGCCATGGAACCGCATCGAAAAGAAGCGTCTGGACAAGGGACGGACCCGTGAGAAGTGGACAAACCACATCGAGCAGGAGCAGAAGCGGCGTCTTGCCAAGGCGGAGAAGCTGAAGGCGCTTGGGTACCAGATGCCGCTGCCGGAGCTGAAGAGCATCGATGAAGTCCCCTTCCAGCAGCCTGAGGAGGAAGTTAAGGCTGTTGAGGGTGAGCAGGAGGCTGAGGCTAAGGCTATCGAGACTCCCGCTGAGCCCGCCAAGGCCGACGTTGAGAAGACCGATGATACCCCCAAGAAGTCGAAGAAGGAAAAGAAGGAGAAGAAGAAGGCCATTGCCGAGGCTCCTGTTGAGTCCCCCAAGCCCAAGGCGGCCGCTGCTGCCTCGCCCGCTACAAAGTCGAAGAAGAAGTCCAAGTCCAAGTCCAAGGCTTAGACTTCCTTTTCTGTCAATGTATATCGCAAAATTACTACTTGTTAGGGTTCATAGGAGTAACGGTTCTTTTTATCATACGTGGCATTTCTGCTCACATCGTCTTGTTCTCACACTCGCATTCTATAGCCGTGGATCCTATTCAAGGTTGTCCGTTTCAAGGTTGCTCTTTTCAAGTGTTCTATTCGGCCTAGGTAAGCTCCATAGCGTCAAAGAATCAGTTCGCTCAGCACTGAACAGAGCTTTAGACCCTACGTACGAACAAGCCCTGGAATCGTTAACCTCCATACTCATTGTGGCTGGGTTGGACCATGCTCCCGTCACTCGGCTTAGAGACAAAAAAGCAAATCAGGCCATAAAGCCGACATGATATGAAATGATTCCAGCCTGGAGGTATAACTACTAGCCATGTCCTGAAAGCCATCTTATACTTACGTTTGTATCTACACTCAAATTCATTCCGTTCATGAGCCCCGTCGCCGGGAATAAATCTGAGTTTCGATAACTATGCACACTGCGCCTTATAACGGGTCCATCATCAAGTTCTAAGGATTATCGGACAAATGCCGTACAACTGCGCGTATTACTCCGCTACTAGTCCGCAACTCCCATCACTGAGATATTTACTCCGTCCTCCGCTCATACATGACGTCTGCCACCTACGCGGAGTAATGCAAGAACACAGCCGAGGGCCGATGAGGCCGGATGAGGAGGCAGGTAACCCCTCAGATATATGATCTGTTGGACCCCGATTACGATGCCAACTGTCTCAGTCAAAATCCTTCTACCTACAGCATGCGCGCCACCCAATTCTACGCCGCAGGCGACGTCCGCGTCGAGGACGTCCCGACTCCCGAGGAAAGCAATGACAAAGTCCTAATTGAAGTCGAATGGTGTGGGATCTGTGGTAGCGATCTTAATGAATACATCTTTGGTACGCTCAAGCGCTCAAACGTGATACGTAGTTAGCTAACAAGAACGATAGGCCCCTTCGCTATCCCCTCCCAGCAATCCGGGCCACATCCGCTAACAAACGCCGTTCTCCCCGTGACCATGGGCCACGAGTTCACCGGCCGAATCAGCTACGTCCCAGAGTCAGTCTTACACCTAAAGAAGGGCCAAGCCGTCGTCGTGGACCCGCGCTACTACTGCTCCTCGTGCACACCCTGCTCGCAAACCGCCACGAACAGCTGCGAGAAGATCGGCTTCGTCGGGCTCTCCGGGGGCGGCGGTGGTCTTTCTGAGGTAGTTGCTGTCATACCAGAGGCTGTCCATGTTCTCCCTGAGGATGAGGATAATAAGGTCGATCTTGCGGCTGCGGCGCTGATCGAGCCGCTGGCTGTGGCGTGGCATGCCCTAAGCCTTTTCCTTTCGGTTGCACCTTATCAAGGTGCCCGGACAGATAGTGAGAGCGCGGATCTCAGCAAGATTCCCGTGCTGATCATTGGTGCCGGGCCCGTTGGCGTAGCGATGAGCTATGTCCTGCGTGCTCGCGGCGCCAAAACAGTCTATGTGTCTGAGATGGCCAAGGCAAGACGGGATACACTGCGTGATGCTGGAACTGTTACGGAGATATTTGATCCTGCTGAGATTGATGCGCCGGTCATGGTCAAGGCGCTGACTGGGGATGGCGTCGGCGTTGTCTTTGACTGTGCGGGTGCACAGCCGGGTTTCGATGCTGGATGTCAGAGTTTGAGGTTTAGGGGCGTCTATGTCAACCTTGCGGTTCCGAAGACGCCTGTATGTTTTCCTTCCTCGATTCGACTTGATGGGAAGTGTCGGCTAACTTTCATTGACAGATGACGCTCCCGCTCGCCTCGTTCATGTGGAAGGAGATCATGTACAAGTGTTCGCTGGCATACAACCAGGACGACTTCAAGAGCGTTGTCGAAGCATTTGTAACAGGTGGGATTCCCTTCTCAGACTTTCAGTTCAGGCCAGAGCACTAATACCAGACAGGTCGCTTCCAAGGCGTCGAGAAAATGATAACCAGACGCCTCTCACTAGAGGACATCGTCGAGCAAGGCTTCAAAGAACTCATCAAGCCAAACGACCACATCAAGGTCCTTGCTACGCCCAAGCGCGCGAACATCAACGGCAGTGTATAAATAGTCACCTACCTATCTACCTACCTACCTACCTACCTACACCTTATAATCGGCCCTAGGAATGTTATCATAGTAAGGCACAACGACCAGGTTCGGATCCTCCGTCTTCCCAACCATGGACTCCGTAATGGGGTGGACGGGCTTCGAGTCAACAATCAACTCAATGCACGCGGGCCCCTGCCCGTCCAAAACCTTCTGCACAGCCCCTTCCACCTCCCCAATCCTTTCAATCTTAGCACCCCTATTCCCCAAGCCCCCGGAAACAGCCGCGTACCCTGTAACAGCCGATAGCGAACTAACGGGCCTCGCCGGGTTCAAGTTTCCGTAAACAAGCTCCTGCCCGTTACTGCTCATGCCCCAGCAGTAGTTATTCACGACGATTGTGACGACGTCAAGACCGAGCCGTGCGTACGTGTCCAGCTCCATGAAATGGAATCCAGCTGACCCGTCGCCTTGCACGTTTATCACCTTCGTGCCTGGAGATGCGACGGCAGCGCCGAGTGCGTAGCCGAATCCATTCCCTAAGAATCCTAGCGCGCCTGTAGATTTTAGGATCGCGCTTGGGTTTAGAATGGGCGCAACGCCGTGTGCCCAGAGGGCGCACTCGCCGCCATCTGTGACAAGGATGGGGTTCTTGATTTGTGTGGAGAGCGTGGTGAAGAGGGCTTTGAGGGCGTGATGCGGGTGCATGCGACCAGAAAATTCGGTTTCGGGGTCCGAATCAAAGGGGGATGGTAGGTTCTTGATGGATACTGCCTTTTTCACCCAGTCTTTGTCAACTCGTTCACAATTTCCAGCGGGTGCGGTGTCGAGGTTGAGTTGGCTGTTGACCGCTGCAACGAACTGGCCCACGTCCGAGATGACACCGAAATCCACGGGGAGAGTCCGACCAATCTCGCCGCCGTCGATATCGACCTGGATAAGCTTGCACTTCTCATGCGGCGGTATAATTGCTCCACTGCGGCCGGCTAGGAACATGCCTGTTCGCGCGCCCAGCAGGAGAACCAGGTCCGGCTGGGGCGCTTCAACCGCAGGAAGTTGTGCGAGACTACCTGCAGTCCCACCATAGAATTTGCCTTTTGTAGCTAGGTCTGGCGAGAGCATGCATTTCTGAGTATCGAAGATGGGAATGTTGGTTTGGTTTGAGAACCGGAGTAACTGGGTCGTTGTCTGGTTGGATTAGGGTTGGTTAGCTCACTTTGCCCTAACTGGTACTGAATGGGCAGCGTACTTCCTCGCCCTGCGCTCCACTGCCAATAATGACAACCGGCCTTGTCGCAGACCTTAAAAGAGTTATAGCCTCCTTTACTGCTTCAGCATGTGGACCGGGGGCATAAGAGCGTGGAGACGTAATCGAGCCCCAGGAAATCAGCTTCTCATGAACTGGCGTGAACAGCACATCGATCGGGAAGTCGAGAAGTACCGGGCCTATAAACGTCAGCATCTACCCACCCCAGACATATGTCTATGGTCTTGAATTAAGAATAGTGACTACAAACCTGGTGCACCCGCCAACGCCGTCCGGACAGCCAAACTAACCAATCGCGGCGCATCCTCAGGATTCGTAACACGATGTGCGAACTTTGTCAACGGCCTGCTCACAACAACTTGATCAATGATCCCCTGCAGCGAGTTGTTCTCGCTGTCCCGAAGTGGCGGCGACGACGTTATCACTAGGATCGGGGAGCGATCTGCCAGCGCCGAGGCAAGACCAGGGACGCCATTCGAGAACCTACCCACCCATTAACCTTCACATTGTGATGTACGAGTAAATGGCAAGGGCGAACCCGCTGTTGGCTGTAACAAATGCAACACCCAGCCCCCGGGAGACCTTCGCGTATCCCTCTGCCGCCTGGACGGCTGCTGTCTCGTGCCGTGTGTCGACGAGTTTGATCCCGACGCTCTCGCAGCCCATGA
This sequence comes from Aspergillus multicolor, assembly GCF_047715735.1. Lineage (NCBI taxonomy): Eukaryota > Fungi > Ascomycota > Eurotiomycetes > Eurotiales > Aspergillaceae > Aspergillus > Aspergillus multicolor. The sequence goes on from NW_027396005.1 coordinate 8,791, forward strand.
GGAAGGCATCGAGATGCCCGCCATGAAGACCGAATGCGACTTGGACGCCAAGATGCTTGAGCGACTGGGCGAGGAGGTCGCCGCCTGTTAAGGAGCGCGTGGTAGGGTAGGTAAGAGGGAACGGCATTGTATCGTATCTTCTTCTTCTGTTGCTCTTTGGTATAGTTGGAGTTTGAATTGACTTCAGAGTGGACCGTGGACGAGAGCAATTGATATAAGACCAGATGGCAAAGGTGCTTGGTCTCTTGAGGGGAGCCGAGGATACGGATGGGATGCGTGAGGGGTGCGGGGTTGCACCCTCACATTTCTACATCTCATTGAGCAAATGCACGTAGAAGCAAGGATACTACCTATACTATGCAGGGGACTTCTGGGCCATGCATTGGATGACGTATGTACCTGACCAGTTGCATCGATGATCCATTCTTTCACACGATATGGGATGAACTCTCTGATATTTCTATAATGAGAAGGCGCGTCTATCATTGTAAGCTAAGGGATCTATACAGTCAGACTAGATAAGAAAGTGATCACACTTTCAACATCCTCCAGCGCCACGGCGTGAGCAAGTATCCCATCAGGTCGCAGTACCACCACCGCGCCCCTCCCAGGCGAGATGGTATAGGCAGCATGAGCCGACTGGTCATGGTCAAAACAGAGGTATCCAAGCCTGGGAATGCTGAAAAGTCGATCACCCTGGGTAACGGGTTGTGCGACAACAGTCATGAACCGGACCATGCCACCGGGCAGGGTAGCTGCCGCAACTCTCAGCTCTTCCACTGCTCCCGCCAGAGCTGCTTGGGCCTCGAAAGGCAGTCCAGCAAAGATCACGATAGACCATGGGCCGAGGTTCTTAGTCAGGCTAAACAGACGGACCGGCAGACGCGAGCCAGGAGGGTACACGAGGGCATCCGGAGCTCTCCAGCCTGCGGTAATCATACCGGTAGTAGAAGCCTTGTTGACCACGTTCTCGTCGTAATGAATGCCCAGTCCGATGGAGAACTGGATTGTTTCGTCGAAGAGTTTGGTGAACAGCTCGTTAGCATCGGTGTACCGTTCCTTGTGGAAGTCTGGGATTTGGCCCGAGATCACGGCGGAGAAGGCTTTGTCGAGCTCAATGAGGCGATGCGCGGCTTGGCGGCGTTCGCTATCATAGGTTTCGAGGACACTCCTGTTGTACCAGCCTTTGATCGTACCGCCAAGCTTCCAGGCCAGATTGACCGCGTCGTGGACACCAGTGTTCATGCCTTGTGCGGCACCTGAAGAGTGCGTATGACAGGCATCGCCGGCCAAGATGACCCTATCATTGCTAATGTAGGTATCAGCTACACGTTGGTTGATGCTATCTACTGGTCAGCCACGTATGTATGCTTTGTATGGGGCAAGACTAACCTGTAAAGGGTCCACCAGTCCACACGCTCAAACTCCAGCGTAAATGGTTCCATAGACTTGATGGCCTCTCGTTTGGCATCCTCTTCGGTGAGTCGTTCCCCGTACTTCGTGAGCATCTCTTTCGTCATGGCAAATCCAATGCGCTTCACACCATGGTCCAATTGCACCCAGAGCACGTTGCCGTGGTGCTTGGACTCAATAGATGCGAATCCTATATCCGCATCGGGCATGTTTGTTTTGAAGCGGCCATCGATCCGTACCCATCTGTGGGGAGTGTGTTCGCCCTCAAATGGAATATTTGCCAGGCGTCGTACCGACGACCGGCCGCCATCGGCGCCAACAATGTATTTGCTGCCAACGAAAGTTAGTTAGCTTGTAATCTGGAAGTATGTGGTTTTTAAACTGAAACCTTCTTATGATTGCAGTCTCTTCTGTTGCTAGATTTCGAATTTGCGATGTCACTTTGTAGTCGTCCTGACTCTCATGATCGACCGAGAATGACTCTAGCTTCCAGCCAATATAGGGGTTGCCACCCAATTTTTGATAAGCCGTACGGATAATCTCCTCCGAGTACTTTTGCCGGATATTAAGACAATAGTCCAAGAAAGTTCCCTGCATTGCTTCAAACATCTTATGCCATCCACGAGACGTCACACGTTGACCGTCTTTGAAGGTCACGCTGTTCCGAGCAACGTAGCCAATCTGGTTGAGATTGTCTAGTAGGTCGAGCTGATCAAGCATCTCAAGGGTTCTGGGGTACAACGTGGTCGCCCGGCCGTACATGGCTTGCTGATCTTTATCGTGCTGCTCTTAAGATTCATCAGCGTGGAACCACACGATAGCATGGTCTAGTACCTACCAACCAGGAGAGATGCCACTCCTTGTCTGGCAAGACTGTACCCAATGGTCAAGCCGACAGGACCACCTCCAGAGATAAAGATATCGGTGGTAGTGATAGGTTGAGACATCGTAGTGAGTATAGAAATCGATATTCAACAGAGTATGAATGGTAGACAGGGAGGAATCTGCCGTTCGCTAGATACCTTTTTATACTTACTCTTCCCGGAATCATCGGGTCCAGATCAGAGGAAGGATCAATAGGGCCTCCCATCTCCGTCGCTCACAAGGGCCGATTATCCATCGGAGGCGTTGTCAACTGCTGAAGAACACTGTAAGGTACTGTCATGCCGGGTATCGGATACAGCTCTGCGACCTCACTTGGTAGTAAGGATGCGTATCGGAATGTAACGGTAGGTGGGTCGAGCAACGGCATGGCTTTGCCGGATCAGCAGCTCGTCAATAGCTAAAGTCGAACCAGGACCAGTCCAGAGCGACATTGTCGAGGTTGAGATCATCAAAAAAACTGTTCGGAAGAGGTTCATTTGCGGCCCCGTCCGAATCAAGGTTTGGTGCGCCGTCTCGGCCAGTCTGGGCTGCATTCTGATCCCAGCAGTCTGGATCTTTACTCATTAGCCCAGTCAGCTCACGCAAGGATGATGTCTTACCCAGCATTCTCAAGCATTTGAATCTAGTGTCACTCAAGCTGTGAGAGCATCGTTCAGCCACAATGCTATACGTCTTCAAGTAATTCAAAATCCATTGGCATTGTTCCCAGGCGGCATCCAAGCCATTTCGTGTGACAGCCGCTACGGCCGCACTATTGGTTTCGGCAAGAATGAGTACTATCCCTGCGGTAAATGTATCTGTAGCATATTAGCACTAGAACCAAGAGATTTGTCGTGTGAATTCGCACAGAAAACGTTATAGAACCAGACGCTTGCCAAATCAGTGCTACAAGTGTCGTGTACCAGTCCTATCAATTCAAGGGCAGTCTGGACGCATAGTACGGAGCAGTTGAGGATTAGATTGGCATATATTCCAGTTTCATATGTGCCTATCTGATCTTCGCTATTTGTCCTTTGCACTGGCCTTCGATCAAGTGATTGAGAGAGAGCAGGCCTGTACGCTAAAAGCTTGAGATACAAGAATCTTTATATGATATCAGAGAGCTTCACTAAGCGATCACGGAACATGTTTGACTCACCTAGCTCTAAGTAAACATCTTTCTCTCAGGAAAGGACCGGGTTTATCAACCTCCGTTGCCTCCCAGCTCAGCGGCTGCGGAATGTTTGCTCGAAAATTATCTAGTTCCAGGTCGATCTGAGTAATGGATTGGACTTGTCGTACAATACGCATCTTCTTCTGCACAGCTGCGTCCAGGGCCGAATGATCCATCTGATCCTCATAGACGGTGTTCTGCAACTTCTGTAGAAGTTCATGCAGCTTCAAGGTAGCAATAAACCACTCAACGCGGGAAAATGTACCCAGAGGCTGTTCGCAACAAGCGACATCCCCAACCAAGTAGCAATCATCCACTGCCTCGGGCAGAGGGACAAGTGAGTGCTGAGATGCCATTGCCGGACGACCGAGCATAGAGCTAGCCGCTCTGAAGCTTCGTTAGCGCGGCATATCAGCCTTTAAAACCGCAACTTACAGGTCTAACATCCGACAGCCATGCCATACCCGCCTTCTCATCTGGTTCTGAGCGAATGAACGATACTCATCGCCAGTGTTTGTATGCAGACCAAGTCCCTGAGCCAGTCGACATGCGCTCCCGATCGCATGCCAGCACCGATTGGGAGTCTGCGAGCCCTGGAGGTAATGGGAGCTGAGGAGGAGGACCTGAACCAGAGCCAGGTCACCGTGCTCAAGGTAGTCCACGTCAAGCGCCGGTTTGGAAAGACGAAAGAATGCTTCAGACGTTGTTTGCCGCTCAGCACCCATTGTTTCTGAAAACTGACATCCATGGGCAAATATGATATTCAATCCGTAGTAAAATGTCCTCCTCCTGACTACAGAGTCTCCCAGCCCTAGTCCGATGTTCATCGAAGTGCTCCCATTGTCTCCAAGCATCCAGATGCGCTGGTACAAAGAGAGAAAAGCCACTTTGTGAACAAATGGATACAAAATATGAATTTTCGAGAAGTAGCAGTCTACAAGATGATCTGCCAGTGCTCGAGGGGGGAGCATATCCAATGAGATTTCCGTATACTGACCCGTCCTTTTGTTAGACGGTGTCTGAGCCGTGTCATATGCCTGGGGTAGCTCTGGTGCCAATCCTTCAGGTCTTAGCGTCTCCTGCAGTCGCTGGATAAACGTTACGGCTGAAGAGTCTCCAAAGAAAGCTTCTCCGGATCCGGATCTATGGGAATCATTCAGCGGACGGACAGCGAGGCCCATCGCAGTGACCTCGGGCTCAAATACGTCTTTGGCTGTTGTTGACTGTTGTATCCTGGGACTGAGCGGATAGGAATCTTGTCCATCGCCGGCGCCTAGGCTTCGTGATTGATACACGCGTCAGACACAATATCCTTAATCCTCCATCCACCACTTACTTGAAACTGTGACCATCATCATTATCGCTATAGCCGCACTTCTCTCGGCGACGGAGACAGGTACCACATGCCGGCCGAACCCCGTCGCAACGAATCTTGTGAGCCCGGCATGGGTTACAGGCAACGCCTACCCTTCTCCGCTTCACACCGCGGCCTAATTGGTGTGGGATATTTGGAAACATCGTAGTGTGAAAACCTGCCTTTCCAATAGTTAGTAAGTTACTAGAGGCCAAGGCCAACTCCAACTCAATAAGGGAAAGCTGTGCACTAGCCTGTGGGTCCACCCTAGCCCAAAGCTGACCTAGTCCCATCACATGACAGTTATCTCCACCGTCTTCATAAAATTTCCAAAACGCACTCTTCTCCTTCTTTTTTCCCAACTCCTCGCTCAAAGAATCGCATTCAAAGCTCACACACAGAGAGTTCCACAGCTCTCTCCTCTTCCTCCACGAAGAGGCTCGCTTTGGGAGAAAGTCCCCGGACACCCTGTCCCTCGCCCTTGGCGTCAGACAGGCAATGCGGAAACGCGCCGCCATAAAAGCAATTTGATAGCGGCTTACTGCCCTATTCCCTACCGGCTGCGTTCTATGCCCGACGCACTCGTGCGGAAACAATGGTGGTCTAGATCGCTGCCGGAGAGGGGTTTATTGGGTTGCCTTTCGTCGTGTTTGGATAGTCATGCGATTGCTCGGTTCACTTTGGTGCGCTGGGTAACTCAATGGGGCTCATTCTTGAGGCGAGGAGTTCATTTCCTTTTCTTACCTTTTGGGTCTGTAGCTTATTGAAAGCGGTCGCTGCGCGAGAGTGCGGTTGCAGATGCTCTGTCGAAGGGGCCGGACTCACCTTTTCTCTTCCCTTTGTTTCCCCTTTCGACATTTTTCCCTTCCGATGTGTGGTTCATATGATGATATACCAATCATAGAGTCAAGCCCTGAAATCCCTACTACGGTAGAGGGTTGTTGACGATAAACGATTGTTTCTTATCTGACGAACATTCCATTGCATGTCATGTCACTTTTATTCTCTACCTATCCAATACAAGATAAAAAACATCTAAACATCAATCATTGCATCTTAGTAGCCGTAGCCGGAACAGCTTGCCCTTTTCCCTTGACCTGTAAAGCCATGCCCGTAATGATCTCAGCCATAACCGAGACCGCCGTCGCGCACACACTGTTCCAGACCTGGACGCTCACGGAGCCTTGCGGAGCGCGAGGGAAGGCCAAAATCCACTCAACGGGATAGGGAAGCCAACCACCGGGGAGTTCAAAAACAGGCGCCTTCGAGTATCGGAATTGGATGAAGAGCTTGAGGCCGGTCGTGCTGAGCCATCGGGCAATTTTGACGAACCAGTCGAAGGACGATTTCTGGGAGGAAAGCTTCTGGTCTAGACAAATAGACAGTTAGTTTCGCTGGATCTTTTGCTATAGGAAGTTGGTGAAGGACACATACTCAGAGCCTCATAATCACTCAGCGCCTTGTCATGTCGGCGCCGCAACTTCGCCCACTTGGCGAATTCATCCTGCGAGCTGGTGTTGTTCATATCCCGCTTCAGCTGGACGACCTCGCGCTTCAGCTTGCTTTGTTCCTGGGCGGTACTGTAGAGCGACGTCGGGAGTTTGAGGTAGAGGTGCCATAGCTGGGGTTGTGTTAACTGCGCGCAAGTCTCAGAGGGGTAGAGACCAGGACGGACGTACCAGGTTATCGATGGTCGTTGCGCCAATCGTGTTTATGAGAAAGATGGCAATATGGAGGATAAATATCGTCCAAATGAGGGAGATCATGGTTGCTACCGTCAAGTCGTAGAGCGTCGAGTTCGACTGGGTTTATTTGTGGAAGCACGAAATGAAAACGAGCAAGAGATCCAACCGCGGAGTCAAGGAACAAGTCGCTGTAAGCAGAACACAGACGACTGAGGTTCCAACCGCTAGATTCAAGACGCAGTCACAGCTTGCAGCAGAATTGCTGGTAGGGATGGAGGAGCTCGAGTAACGCAAATGACGTTGTCACGTTGCCAAAACTGATCTTCGGCGGGCGGCTTTTCTGATCTCCGGCGCGAGCAAGCGGGGAACGACCACCTCCAGCCATGCTCCTATCTCAATGACAGCCCAATGTCCGCCACAAACCGACGCCTTTCAAGACCTCTCCCGGATCTTTGCGAATCGAGATGTCCGCGTTCTTGAATTCGAGATCCTCCCGCCGGCCTTTGGCCCGATACTCGAAGATGGGAATTCCATTGGAATCACGAAGAAACACTTAGTGCAGGCGTTTGTGGTTGCGCGGAAGGTTTTCTTCGACAATTTGGCAGGTACAGAGAGTAAAAAGGATGCTGCATTTCTAGATCCATCGGGATTGAACTCTGGGCACGATGAGTTAGACAAGAAGCTGTTGATCGCATCGGATATCATCCTCCTCTTCGACTGCGAACACCTGACAGCATGCAACTGGAGAAAGCGGAGGCTAAGCGCTTTGTTCAGCTTGAACCCAGAGGCGCTTCTTCAGGCGCTGGACATCGAACTCTCCCTCATGATTACATACCTCTGCTCCCCGCTCCACCGGCACACCAAGTCGCCAACCCTCTGGCAACACCGTCAGTGGGTTCAATCGCACCTCGTCCGATTGCGCAAACCTGGGTTCAGTGAAATCGAGGGACTTTTCCAAGCCGAACTGCGCGTTGTCCTTCGAGCTGGGGAACTACATCCTAGGAACTACTACGCCTTTACACACTTGCGACAGATCCACCGCATGCTATCGGAGTCGGGGGAAATACAAGGCGAGAATTGGAGGATACAATTGGGGCGGGGCATCGTCGAACCTACTCTGGATTGTTGTCTCGCTCATCCAGCCGATATATCTGGTCTGATGTTCCTGCTTTATCTGCTGGATGTTGTGCCTGATACGGCGCTTCGCTCCGAGGCTGTAGGCAAGTTAGTCCGGTTTGCGCTCGACATTGGCTGGGAGGGCGAGAGCATCTGGACGGTTATTGATCTCGCTGTGCGCAAGTTCCAGCTGCTCGAAATGGCAGAGCATTCACAATCGTATCCATGGAGTGTTTTGGGCGTCCCCCCATCAGCCGGGTTGCAGGGCGATAGTAAGCCCGCTGTTTCGTGGCGGATATGGCTTGATAGAGCCCGCGTGCACTGGGCGACTGAGCCCATCCAAAATCACGCTTAATACCATTCTCGCGAAAGTTATCCATGAGGAGCTCGCTCGGAAGCAAATGTAACCCCGTATATACCCATAGTCTAAGTCTAATGAAAAGACCCGCTATAATCAAACCAAACGCTTCAGATCTTCATTAAAACGCCTCGCTAACAAATCAAGCGTAGCTATCGTCAAAAGCGACATTCCCATGCCCCAACGTGGTAACCCCAAGTTATCCCCGGCTGTTGTATAGCAGCGCATAGACCAACGTTATTTCAAGCAGAATCCCAATCCCACATGCACTATATCTATCGGCTGCCCGTCCGTGACCCAGAATCCCTAGCATCTGCCATCCAATTTGTGGCAAGGCAACCGGCGATTAAAAATACGTTATAGTTTGCGCATTCGTAGACTGTCGGAGAAGAATAGACGGTAGAGAGTATCCAAGTACGAAGTCGTAATCGAGAGTTCAGCAAAAGGTATATAGCGTCGTCACAGCGCAAAGGCAGGTGTCACTTTTTGTTTCCCCCAGCCGCGCCCTCCGCGGCTTTCTTCGCCTCGGCTAGAGCAGAAAAGTAAGAGTCAGCCGCCATGTTCATCACTACCGAAGGGTAGCACAGGGAAAAAGAAAGAAGAAAGCAAGCATAAACGCCCGTGTAAGCATAAAAGCAAAAGGACTCCGGGTAGTTCCTTTGTCCCTGAAAGACATGGAAGACCCTGGCTATGGCTGGCTATGGCTGGCTTACCGGCTGCCTGCTTCGCCCGCATCTTCGCGGCATCGTCCTCCTTCTTGCGCGCGAATGCCGTTCCGGACATCGTGTTTGCCGTTTTCTACATTGCAAGCAAAAAAACATTAGCACTGATCGGATTTGGATGGCAGGGATCAGGGGTTGTGAAAGTGAGTGGCAGCGAAAACTTACAACGCCTTTCTGGGCCTTCTCGTTCTTCTTGCGGTCTCGGTCTCGTTGGTTTCCGCGAGTCATTTTGCTGGGATTCTCCTGACGCTCCTGGCTGTAGAGGCTGCTAGGGAGACGAGGTATTTTTCGCTGCTGGGGGATTTGGGCTGAGTGATAGGGGAAAGCTGAGGCTGGACAGACCAAATCAGACTCAAAATATCGCGCAGGCGGCTGATTGGTTGTTGCTAATCTGTGGCTAAATAAATGACGACCGGCTAAATAACAGAACAGGTCTAGCGTGAGAGATAGTGTAACATATGTCCAGATCATTGGCTGTTGGGAAAAAGTAGTAAACTAAAAGCTCCTAAATACCTTCATGTATACAGAGCTCATTTACCTCTTCTTGACCTGAACCACGTAGGCTGTTCTCAATGCTCTCGAAATTCTGTATATGACACTCAGCGTACATAATAATATCTGACGGAACAGATTCGTCTATACAGTAGTCCACTCGCTCAAGGATGTCGGCCATGTTTCGTCTTCTGCCTCCAATTCCAGAAGCTTCTCTATACCCGCTTCATCGCCGCACCACTCCGTCAACATATGCAAAGACTGCAATGTAGCATCGTTGAACGGCCCTAGGAGCTTCTCCTCGCGGTGCGTAACCCGAGCCATTAGCTTGATTGCTTCGGATTCTCTGCCTTGCCTTTTATGTGTCATCGCTATGAAGTAGAGGCATTTCAAGGTAAATGCGTGGTCAGGGCCCAGGGTTTCCATGCTGGCGCTTAGGGCTTCTCTTTGCAGCTTCGTCGCCTGCTCTTCGTTCTTCTCCTTGATGTATACATCGGCAAGGCGAAGTTTCCTACCTAGCAGCTCATGCCCGCTGTCACCTTGTTGCTCTCCCTCTTCGATCATCTTCAACAGTACCGCTTTCGCATCGTCTAGCTTTTCTTGGTCGTAGTATATATCGGCCAGTATAGTTTTGCTCGCATATGTTTCCGGATGTTCTGCACCCAGAGCCTTCTCCATAGTTTTGCCTGTTTGAACTGCTAGTTTCTCTGCTTCTTCCAATTTGTTTTGCGTCCGGTAGATCTTGGCAAGAATGATTGCGCTGGTGAGTGTGAATTTATGTTCAGGTCCAAAATTCTTTAGTCTCCAGCGCAATACGTGCTGTGTCAGTTGAGCCGCTTCATCCACTTTGCCAGTATCCAAGTATAGTGTTGCGAGGTTAGCCATTGCGGTAACAGTCTGGTCATCGTCGTCGCCGTACTCTGATCTCGCTGCCTCGAGAACCTCAGATCTTATTTTCTCTGCCTCTTCCATGCGCCCTTGGGTCTCGATCGTTGTGGCTAGGTTCGCCATACTGGTCAGAGTCACTTTGTCACGAAGCCCGAGGGACTTCTTCCTTGCCTCAACAATGAAGGTATCCAACTTCTCAGCCTCGGTCCATCTCGCTTGATCATAATAAGTTGAGGCCAGACCAGCAATGCTTTCCAATGTCTCGGGATGATCGGGTCCAAATTCAACCTTCTTTTCTTCCACGAGCTGAAGGTCCAGCTTTTCTGCCTCCGCACTACGGCCCTGTGACCATAGATAGTATGCGATGCCTTCTTTGAGGTGGAATACCCTTTTTCTGACTTCACCCTGCACCTCTGGAATGAGAGCTAGAACCGATTGGGCGTGAGGCAAGTAAGCCGCACAGATACCCCAGTTCTCAAACGTAGCATCAGGATAGACCTCATCGAGGAGCTCCATAGCCTGTATCGATTTGTCTTCATAAAGACTTTCAATGAGAAGCCACTTCCGCAACACCAACTGCACGAGCCGGTGGAAAGAGAAGTTCCCCTTCCCGTCAGTTGGTACAATCAAAGAAAAGGCTTTTAAAGTTCCGAGCGCCTTCGTTAAATCCAATGCGCGTTTGACCCTGGCCTGAACCAAGCTCTTCGGGACCTCATTTCTATCCAGGAAGGCGATTAGCTGAAGTACCTCCACAGCCTTGGGATTCTGCTCCTTGATTTGGTTGATTGAGACAATTAGCGTTGTGGCGACGGCGTTGGGAACTCCGGTGTCCCTTCCTAGAGTCTCAAATGGCTCACAGAGTAAATCCATGCTAGTCTCTTCACTGTCGTTGTACAGCTCGATATACTCCCCGATGCTCATTGAGTTCTCCTGCATAAAGGCTACCGCTTGGACCATGGCCAGCGGTAGATGGCCTAATAGTTCAGAGAGCCCGTCCATCTCGGACTCCTCGAGAAAATGGTCTGTCACATTGCTCTTGATGAGGAGCTTCGATTCCTCGGCAGTCATCGGCTTGACTTCGACCATGGTCGCTGCTCCCTTTGTGAACTTCACACCAGCTGCTCGATTTCGTGTCGTGACAAGGACAGTTCCACGTGGCGAGCTGGGAATTAGGTCTAGAATTGAACGGTTCTCGCCCTGCTTTCCCTGCTTGGATGGCTCGAACAAAGATGTTTCATCGGCGTTGTCAATGATCAGTATCCATTTATCATGATCTTTCTCAAGCCATTCTTTGACCCGGACGGCTTTGTCGCAATTCGCGTCTGGTTCCGAGTCCGAAGCAATGTGCTCGTCGAATATCGCATTGTACCCTTCACGAAAGCGATCAGTATTGCTGGCGCTAACCCAGAACACCGACGCTTGGAACCCGGTCGAGATTCGGTGGGCAAATTCAATAGCCACATGGGATTTCCTGATGGCTTAGTACATAATCGTAAGAGAAGGTTTTAAGGAAACTCACCCTACACCACCTAGACCAAAAAGCGCAACTCGAGAGTTTGTCCCAGTAGGCAGGATCAGACTTTTGAGTTGATCGAGAACAGGCTCCCGGCCCACGAACCTTATATTCCGCGCATATGGAATCATATCTATCATGATCAGCAAGTAAGATCGTCTCAAGTGGTGAACGCAACCTACGTATCCTTGATTCCGTGTGCTCGACCAGGGTCAGCCCTGCGAGGGTCAATTCTGCGCAGGAATCTCCAAAGAGAGATGCCTCCTCGCACACCTTCATCGCTATGGCAGCAAACCTGGTAATGAGGCCGGAAACGTGCTTGTAGTTGTCGTCTTCTTCACTAGCGTATCGGCAGATACTTTCGTGGTCCCCAAGCAAAGCTACCGTGAGCTCGCGAGAATCAGGGAGGCCGAGTGTTGCTGACTTCTTCTCTACAATCTAGGCGAGAACATATACCTATTAGTAAATTAACGACAAGGGTAGTAATAAAGGACGCCTGTTCCTGACGTACGATTCCAAGACTCCTCAAAGGTAGAGTCTCGTAGAAGTTTATATACTTGTAGTCCTCCAATAGCTGCCCGAAGTTTGCTGAAAGTTCATTGGCGTACAGATCGTTCTCTTTTAAGGCATTGATAAAGGTGTTGCTTGGCGTTCTGAGAAACGCCCTCACGGCCTTTGCCAATGTCTCTCCCATCTTTGCCAAATGGCTGCCTCGGTGAGGTGTGCCAAAGAAGGCTATGCCGTACGTCGCGGCTCGAATGGAATTGAAGGTGTGTCCCAGTTTGGCTTGTACAAGTGCCTGAAAGATTTAGCCGTGCCCGGGAGGGAGAATAAGGATGCATACCTCTTTGACTACTATACCACCAAGACTGTGAGCGATAAAAATTATAGGTCGAGACTCGCAACCCTAATTGATTGAGATCCGTACTTGCATAGAAGTATGATATCGCTTACTTGTCTTTCGAGCCATAGCCTACTGAGCAAGTTCTGTGCTTGCTCCCGGACGCCGGCCGCAGAAGATTGGATGCTGACATTGGAGTTATATCCAAAGAGCATCACCCTGGCTTGAGGTAGCTGATTGGGAAGAAAGTCCCTCAGCCACATCTTCCCATTCAGCTCCCATGTCCGCTCAGCATGGCGCTCTTTGTTCTTCGGGTTGAGGCCATGAATGGCAATGATACTATCCATATTAGTATACTGATTCGTCGTAGTCGGTATAGGATCTCACTCGATCCCTGGGCTTTTGCCAGGCACAAGCGTGCGTAAAAAAGTGTCAGGCCGCAGGCAGCCAGTCTCGACGACGTGTTAGTATGGTGATCCAGTCTACCAGAGAAGAGCTTACCATGGCAGCTGATAGTGCAGAGCCTCGAAAGGGGCGTCCCTGGGTGGTCGCCCATGGCCGTAAAGGCGCCTATCCATATATAATCATCTGCACTCCCCATTCTCCTCTAGACACCCAATTGCAGGAAGATTCGGACAGCTGCATGGATAGGCTAGCCGTTGTCCAGGCGGACACCCGAAGCGCCTTGCCGCGGTCCATTGGCAGGCAGCCGTTTGGCGCTGCGCCATCTGCCGGCGCTGGGCACATAGGTAACGGCCGGACTCGTTTCTTGGTTCTTCATGACAGCAAAGATACTACAACTCTCCGCCAGGGATAAGTAGCGACCATGGTCGCATGGTCATTTCGAGCTCGCCATCAGTACACAATGCAAGAAGATGCTGCCCTCACGTGGCTTTGGGGACTCGACGAAGAAAGAGTCCAAGAATCAAAGACCCTTTGATGCCAGGGAGCTAAGCGCCCAAGCTAGTCTTTGGGATCGTTTCAAAAACAAGCAGCGAATGAAAGAGCGACTCACAATGCTCCCGGAATTCCGAGGATTCTCAAGGGAACGGCGGGCAGCGATCGCGAGCAGAGAGTGAGGCTACGAGGGCCAATCGTTTGGCGCTGGGTTTCAGCGCGCAAACAACCGCGTCCTCTCCTCCACTCCATCCTCTCTCCAACTCCAACTCTGCAACATATCCATCCGTACCCGGACTGGCGGACTGATTATCAACATGACAGGGAATGTGCGACAACCTGGCGCTGCGAGGCTCTTGCCCGAAGTGAAACATTCAAGGCACTGATCCTTGCAGCGCATACCTACTCCAGCTTCAGGCCCCAGTCCAAGAAAGAAACACAAGGAACCCTTTCGGCGCCAAAGCCAATGGAGCTCGGTTCTCAATGGAGTTTTTTGAAGTGTTTCAGGTCCTTTCTAGCCCATTGTGTCTATTGCTCTGTCGATTCATCCAATAGCCTCACAATGGGTATCGGGTTAGATTAATAGACGCCCACCTGCCCGAGGCAGCGAGCGGCCGTCAGTTCCTCTCCAGTTGTCCTTCCTTCTCTCTTGACGCCCAACAACCTTTGTGGTTCTTTCTCTCCTTAACTTACCTTCCCTTCCATTTCGTCAGTTTGCTGCTGGTCGGCCTTTGATTCATTTCATCCGCTCACTTGACCACGTCCGGAGCACAAGCCCGAGTGCTGTTAGAGCCCGCATTCTACTACTCTGCTCGCTGCATCTTTTGAATATCTTCAACACCCACCGCGATTATGATGGCTTCGCTGAAAGAGTCCCTGGCTGGTCCAGGATACGTGATCCTTAATGCCGTGCGGGCCATGAATATCATCGTCTTCCTTGACATCATCGCTGCCCATGTGGTCATGCTGATCAAGATCGACCTTCTGACCAGCTTCTTCTTCTTTGAAGCCGTCGCACATGCCATAGCCATTGGCATCTCCAGTAAGTACCGACCATGTTCATTCCCACTCTATGATAGATGTGCTAACAGACACAGTTTTCCTTCTAGTCTCTGAACTTCCTTTCTTCCGCGGCTACTTCGACCGACACTGGCCATCCCTCGGAGAGAACTCCGGATTCCTCTCACTGGCATTTGCAATGCTGATACTTGGGATTGGAGCATTGGGGGACCTCAACAAGCCGGCCACAAGCCAAGAAAAGCTGGGTCTTACATTCTGGCGAATAATCATTTCAGCGGGGATTTTAGCCATTGTCCTCAGCTTCCTCAATCTTGCTGCGGTAAGTCTCACCTTTCAAGCATTCTTGTTCTTAGCTTTGGCTGACTCACTACAGAACTTCGCCTTCGCAGACCGCGATATGGGTATCAGCGCGCGCCATGTCCGCGTATACGGGGCCGTTGCGCCGCAAAAGGTCGCCTCACGAACAGGCAGCCAGCGCTCATTCGAGCTGAGTTCCAAGCGCGAAGAGACCCTGCCCTCATACCACTCGCCGAGCCCTGTTCGACGCATATCGACAGCCAGCCTGAATCGATTCCCTATCAAGTTATCTCCGCCCAGGCATGCAACACTGGCGACCACATTGCCCATGCCTAGTCATGCGGATTATGCGCCTTCTTCGAAGTATTCGCGGGATTCGTCGGGCGTCACTATCCCGGATCTCGCTCATCATCCGGCTTTGCAAGAGTCCTCTCGTATCTAGGAGGTACGATAGGGATGCGTCGTATCTTGTGAAATCGACCATGGATGCTTGAGGCGTCAAAGTTGGCGTTGGCTTATTTGTGATATTAGCGATTGGATTGGTATACGTTTTTCATTTATTTTATCGTTGCATGTTATTGTCTTCAGATATCCCTCTTTTTGCAGATTTCCTTTTCTTTATCATAATGCATGTTATAAAAGTGCAGTCATATAATCACTGCTCGATAGGTTGTCGTCAAATACATCAGGAGCCTGCAGTTCTGCGGTACCGAGATAGTCATTCTTCCTTCTCTTATAGAGGTTCGGCATCAACTTGTAAATGTGTCATCAGTTGTAATGCTCCACAGAAGCTCCGTCGGACTTGGTTGCAAAGCCCTGAGCATCCTTGGCTCTCTTCTGGACCTCCTCGTCCTCCCGCTGAATATATTTCAGCGGACGTTTCGCCGAAATTGCGTCTGGATCTTTGGTGACAATAAGCGGTGGGCTGGAACGGTAGTACGAGTCAATATCTTCGAGGGTGCGGTTCGCTGGAATCGGTCAGTTTGCACGCGTGGGTATTCTGCTCCGTAGAGAACAAACCTGTTTCCGGGTAGAAGAAGTATATGATCGGTATGAAGACTGCGTTCAGCACGGTCCAGACGATCCAGAAGCGCCAGCCGATGTTCTGGATTCCGATGGGGGTTATCTCGACGATGGCGAAGTTTGTTATCCTTTTAGAGATTCGAGTCAGTTTTGTAAATCCGGGGTTAGGCTAACTTATAGAGAACGTACCAATTCGTCGCCGTCGCCACAGCCGCACCCTTCGTCCTCATGGGCAGCGAGTTGATCTCAGTGGGATACAACCACGGCACACCGAGCATGCCGATTCCAAAGGCAACATGGTACAGGAAGAAGAATGCAACGGATGCCGTGCCGTAGACTTTATCTGTTTCTGCGAAGCGGAGGAGGATGGTTATCACTAGGAACGACAGGAACTGGCCGGACCCGGAGAGTAGCATGAGGCCGCGGCGGCCGAAGCGCTCGATCATTGTGACGGCGACGCAGGAGAAGATGAAGTAGGAGGTTGCGTTGCAGGCTGTGAGGAGGCGGGCCATGGAGTTGTCGAGTCCGACGGAGCTGATGAGGACGGTGGGGAGGTAGTAGCTCATTATGTTGATTCCTGGAAGTGAGTGTGAGTGTTAGTGGGTGGATGACGAGGGTGTGTAGGGGATGTGGTAGGGCGGACCTTGGAATTGCTGGATTGCTTGTGTGCTTGCTCCGAGGACGAGTCGGCGGAGGGTCTTTGTGCTGTCGGATTTGTTGCGGATGAGATCTCTCCATGGGATGGCGTTCTCCCGTTCGTATGCAATGCTGTACTTGATTTCGTCGTATTGGGTTTTAATGTAGGGGTCGTCGGGGGACATGGCATCGATACATGCGAGGACCTCGAGGGCTTCGTCGTCGCGGTCGTGGGATAGGAGCCATCTGGGACATTGCATATGTCAGCCTCGGTGTTTGGAAGACCATATGATTCTTGGACCAGATCCAGAGTAGGGGTTTGGAGTTAGCTCACCTTGGAGACTCTGGTAACCACGGGATCGTTGCGAATAAAACCATGATGAAGCACAATTGCAGTGCGATAGGCAACCGCCATACAATGCCTCCTTCGTGAAAGGATAAACCGTAGTTAATCCAGTTGACAAGGCAGTAGCCTCCAACATTGAGCCCTAGTTCTAGGATGACCAGTTTTCCCCTCCACTTCGCTTGTGCGGTTTCTGTCTGCCAGACCGGTGCTGTGGCAGTGCTCAATCCATTACCGATACTGCAGTGACTGTTAGCTGTGGCCGGTCGAGAAGTGATCCAAGTTGACTTGCCCTAGAACAATCCGACCCACGAACATCTGAGCCAGACTGTAGGATGACGCCTTGAGGATAGTCCCGATAGCCATAATTGTGCACCCGAGCAAAATTGTCTTCTTGCGTCCGAGCCTTTCACCTGCAGTGAAGGCGAGCATTGCCCCGAGGAAGCAACCAACATCGTAGATAGCGGTAACGGTTGAGAGGATTTTGGTCTTCGAGGACCCAGCCAGATCGTGGACCTGGAGAAAGTCCGGTGTGACCACGACACCACCTGTGATTACGTTAGTTTTCTAAGACCACGAAGAAGACCGTTGGTCCCGTACTAAAAACACCTTGGTCGTATCCGAATAGCGTCATATCCGTGGCACAGGCGAGCTGTATTCATACCGAATCAGCGCCCAGTCATCCAAGTAAACTATATAGATCAGGGAGCATAACTCACGGAGACCCAGAAGGTGAGCCAGCCTCCAGTGAAGCCAAAGTAGGGCTTCTTCGTCAAGGCCATGATTGTCAGAAGGATAATGAATAAAACTTCGACAGCTCAGGAATGTGAGAGGCCACGCTGGACAAGCCAAAACCCCTTCTGGGGTAGCCCTTATATAGAGGTACCATGATGATAGTGTACTTGATTCCGTATGACCCCAGATCACGCTGGTTCCACTTTGCTAAGCCCCGGACGGGGTAGTGCTCGAGCCCTAATCCGGAGCATGGTCGAGAGTCATCATCACTGGTGGTGTCGTACTCTTCGTTTCCTTTCCACGGACGTCACAAAGTATCGGGGTAAAGCAAGGCATCATGAGATCAAGGCTGTAGAACAATACGATTGGCGTGCTGAATGTCCCCATAGGAGTGAATGTTGACCTGCCTGTCTTGCAAATCGCTGCCCCTGACCCAGTTGTAGCCATCTCCGAGCCAATCACGGCGAAACAGCCGTCGAATTGTAACTAGATCCACGGTTGCCCCGTCATAGACTCGGCGGACCGAGGGCGCTGCTCTGTAGGAGTAGACTAAACACTATCCCCAGTTTTTTATCATCGCCGAAAGATGAGGAAGCAGAGCCAAGGTCATTGGATATCCAAGTAACGTTGGAGAGCGCGAGTCTTAGAAACGGTCACTGAACGTTGCAGACAACCCTCGGAAAGTCGCTAAGACCGGGAAAGCACGCGGCAACCGGTTTCGGCTTGGGTACGGACCCCGGCCTAGCGTGGCACATGATCTCGCCTAGGTAGTACAGTAGCCTGCGCGTGTTTTGACGACTGCTCCTGTGCTCCACAGCCTCGCCAGCCAGGTCACTACTGGGTAGCTGAGCATACTGTCTACAGCAATCAAGAATTGGAATATGATGAACTGAAGACTGGATTTTATCTTTTTCTATATGATTGACCTCTATTCGTCCACGATTTGCACCTTGATGGCCCTCGCATCTGGATTGCTGGCAGTAGCGAAGGCTTCGAGTCCTTCCTCCAGCTTGTATCGATGAGACACCAGGGGCTTCAAGTCGATGAGTCCCGCATTGACCACACTGATTGCCTTGGGGTAGATATCATGGTACCGGTACTGGAATCGCAGGTCGATCTCCTTGGCCGACATGTGCATGAAGGGGATGTTTTGGAAGTCCTTGCCAACACCAATAACGAAGACCATTCCACCGAACCGGGTTGCCTGCCATGGCGCGTGTTAGATCGTTTGGAGGTACATCCGTTGGTATAGCCTAACTTACGTAGATGCCCGCGTGGACGCTGCTCTCGACGCCAGTGCACTCTAAAACCAGCTTCGCCTCTTGTCCGAGCTCTTTTACGATGCGCTCTCCCAGCTCCTGCGAAGTCTCCTGTTTCTGGACTAGCACTGGTTGCACTCGGGGTACTAGCTCTTTGGCCTTGGCCAGACGATTCTCATCGATATCGGTAATGACAATTGGAGCTGCGCCAGCAGCGTGGGCAGCCAATAGAGTGACGAGGCCAATGGGTCCGGCACCGCAGATGACTAGAGGGTCGGCCAGGCGCAATCCGGAGCGGTCAATACCAGCTAGCGCAACAGTGAGCGGCTCGAGGAGGGCACCTTCTTCGAAGGTGACGTGGTTGGGTAGGCGATGGAGCCAGGCCTCCGGGTGGGCATGGTATCTTCGCAGAGTTCCATGATGAGGGGGTGTAGAGAAGAATACCACATCCGGGCAAGCGTGATACTTGCCGGTGCGGCAGAAGTCACAGGTTGGCTTTGAGCAGGGAACGCCACATTCCATAGCGACCCGATCCCCTTTTCGGGATTAGCGAAAGACCATGATGGAGCTAAGGTTCGGGGATGGAGGCGTTACCGGGCTTGAATCGGGTTACCGCATCGCCAACCCGCAAGACAACACCAGCACTTTCATGCCCAAGTCCATTATCTCCCGTCACGATCATGGGCCCAATACGGCCATGTTTCCAGAAATGAACATCAGATCCGCAGATACCTGTTGCACGCACATGGATCAGGCACTCATCCGGAGCAAGCTTGGGGACCTCGCAGTCAACCACTCGCAAGTCATGAGACGGGCTTGTGTGAATGGCAAGGTTCTGGGGCTTCTTTTGAAGGATGTCCATGGTAACGGTGATGTAATGTGCTTTGTGTCTGTGTCGCTAGGCAAGCTTGGAATGGCCTCGATCTATATAGGCGATGCATGGCCCTGATCACGTGTTTGATGGAGAAAGAACAACCCCGAGGGCCAGTCCCGAGGTCATCATCTGGCTAGCGACAGGGGAGAATGTACTGAGCCAGCCGAAGAGACTTCGGGTCGGTTTGACAACACCGGAGTAAGCTCCACGTTGATGTGGATTTCGGGGTATTCCCGCAATGCACCAAAGAGAAGGCCCCGAGTCACCGAGCTGCAATCGGACAACGCAGAGGAAGATCACAACTAGAATAATACCCTACGTTTCTCCAACGTTACAATAGATACATCACGAGACCCGCCTTCCCGTGGATTCTCTGGAGTAACAGGAAGTCCGTGCTGGCGGATCCGGAGATAGCCCCGAATGTGGCGCGGCGGCATGCCGAATCGCACCAGGCCAAGAGGATCCCGGTGGACGCAGATGAAGTCACCTCCGAGTCAATGTGGTTCTCCGCGGCCATGGCCGATACGGAGTATTCTCGTTGCTGGTTAAATACACACACTGGATTTAACAATCCACAGGTGCGAATATAGCTCACCACTATCAGAAAGCAGAATGTCTCTAGAAGGGAAGATCGCCATTGTCACTGGTGGTGCGAGAGGGATCGGAGCAGGTATTGTCCGCAGCCTAAGCAAAGAGGGCGCCAAAGTGAGCGATTCCTTGTCTTCAACGGGTTGCCGAATGGACACTAATCCGCATAGGTCGCTTTCAACTATGTCTCATTATCGTCCAAGGCCGCTGCAGATAGCCTAGTCGATGAACTGCGCCGAGCCGGCAGAGACGCTGTTTCAATCCAGGCCAATGTGACAGATGCGTCGGCCCCGAATTCTATTATCCAAGCCGCCTTAGCCGCATTCGAGACAGATCGTATTGATATCCTCATCAATAACGCCGGGCTCGGCGACAACAGACCGCTCGAAGAAGTAACGTTGGAAGTCTACACCAGCCTGATGGATGTGAACGTCAAGGCGGTCATCTTCATGACCCAGGCCGTGCTGCCATTTATTCGTCGAGGAGGACGTATCATCAACCTATCCTCTATCTCAGCTCGGGGTGGCTACCCTACGCAGTCTGTATACGCAGCCAGTAAGGCGGCCGTTGAGGGCTTGACGCGAGTCTGGGCCACTGAGCTCGGGCATAAGTACGGTATCACGGTCAACGCCGTGAATCCGGGTCCTGTTGATACGGACATGTATCAAGCTGCAGGGCCGGTGCACTTGGCGCGGATGGAGGAGGAGAACAAGAAAGTTCCCGCGGGGCAGCGATGTGGCACTGTGGAAGATATTGGTGATATAGTCACATTTCTTTCCGAGGAGCGCTCGAGATGGGTTACTGGGGATGTTATCTGTGCGAACGGTGGCATTCTGTATACCTAGATTTAATCGAATTTCTTGAAATGATACACAATGTCATTGTCCTTGTGGTAGAACCGCTTACGTGTCTACCGTTACTGCGTACTCCTGAATAAAAGCTTTCGCGGAAGAGCCAGACCTCACTTCCTGCACTAAGAGCTTTTTGCATCCACAAGGTTACAGTCTACAACTGCTTGAATATCATGTTTACATTGGTCTAGAGTCCAGATCGACTTCCGCCTCCACAATGTCGGACCTCGCCCGCGGAGTCGCTCCGAGTGTCCCGATGGTGAACCAGCACCCCTACAGCGGGCTCGGTCGTAGCTCCGCTGACTACATTCGCATTTCATCATGTTCCGGCGTTCGGTTGCTTTCCAACGATCAGCATCATACGAGTAAGTGCTCGGCATCCAAATTCGCACCCGTTGCAAGTATGAGTTCAGTCTAACGGAATGCATCCGCATAGATCATTCGTTATGTCGCCTCCACTGCCTCTCCCCAGCTTTCCTTTCCGCTGAGTGCCTCGCCTGTTCCTTTTGCGTTCGAGCAATGTACCTACTTTCTTCTTTGGCCTGACATGGGCAAGCCAGAGCCAGACACTTCACAGCAACCAGTCTCGCTTCCATCCACACCGACAAAGGCGAAACGACGCACACGGAGCCGAATAGCCTGTGATTGGTGCCATGCCAATCATGCCCGATGCGATCGAGAGTTCCCTTGCTCAAGGTGCCGTGATAAAGGAACTCGGTGCGAGGTCACTCGAGTACGCCGCAAGCGAGGGCGCCTTCCGAAAGTTGAAACTCCGGGGACAGCAAGGATTTATGGGATAAACAGTCCCCCAAATACAGTCTCGCCTTCGTCAGGTACGCGATCGACGGCGTCGACAGTGGTGCCAATCGTGCAGACACCTGAAGACTGTCGTCAAATTTCATGTAATGCCCCGAATGTGACTGTTCTGAGCCCAGGTATTGAGGATGCATTGTCGCTTGACACCATGCGGTGGCTCACACAGGGACCAGAGTCAAAGTCACATACCATAGCGGAACCCTTCTTGTCACAAAACGTGCAACCATTCTGTGCTGAGTATCCAACAACTGGATTCAACCTCAGCCCATCCCCTTTGAGCCTGCTAGATACTGCAGACTTCGCCAACCACGACGCCTCCATGTTCGCCAATCTCGCAGCCGGGCGTCCTTCCGCGCCTCATGTATCAACCTTACCGTATCCCGTCCTCGAACCCCTGATGCCATTCATTATGGAGAAGCTCTCATCGGAACTAGCCTGTCGACTTCTCGAGCTTTACTTTACCAGTGCCTTTCCTACACAAATGCATCCTATCTGCCACAACATACACTGCTACATTATGAGAAAAGCCTCATTCTTGACCAGTTCAAATTACCGCACAAGTAGCCCTGCGCTTTTAGCGAGCATGCTATGGGCGGCCTCTTCAGATGATCACACGCTCTCGTTACCAATAACTCCCCAAATCCGGAGGAGAATCTCACATTTTCTAGGCTCGATTACCATGAAGCTGGTAAGAGCTTCAGCCTTCGGGTCTTCTGATGGAACAGGCGACACGGCTAGTAGAACTTTCAGCTCTACTACTGGTTCTGAAGGCTTTCCTGATTTTACTTTATATTCTGCATTCTCAAGTGACGGCGCCCTGGGGTCTGACTGGCGTACTGGGTCCTTGGACGACGTAATCACCTATGCTCACATCGCCTCCATACTTTCTTCCAACGATCAAAAAGCATCTAGTCTGAGATGGTTAGTTCTTGCTCCCATGATTAGAGGGCTCTACCGACTAATATTTTCTCAGGTGGCATACAGCATTCACTCTCGCTCGAGAGCTCAAGCTGAACCGGGAGATAAGGGCAATTTCGGACCTAGATACCCAAGCAGTCTCCCTTTCTGGCCGTCCTTCAGCTTCTACACGAATGCCCCTAAATTGCGTCTGTAACCGGAGCTTCGAGTCGACTATTCTCGTCACAGAAGAACACCGGGAAGAATGTCGCAGGATTTGGTGGTTGCTCTACATAATAGATCGCCACCTCTCCCTGTACCACAGTCGGCCTCTTATGCTTATGGATTTCGAGTGCAAAGACTTACTCCTCCCGCTCGATGAAGAAGCCTGGCAGGCTGGGGAAATACATAGCCACAGTCCGAGCCTAAATGGCCCTCACTGCGCGATGGCGGAGCCCAAGAGCTTGCGACGCATCTTTCCAGACTTCACATGCCATGATCCTTCCCAGTTCGGATTCTTCCTGCCCCTTATGACCATTACTGGTCAGATACTCGATATCAATCTGGCCAGGAAACACCCTATGCTTGGCTCAGGGATCCTCGGGGAGGGAAGATGGGAGGCTCAACGGCACGAAGTGCTCGGACAACTAGATCAGTACGAAGCCAGCCTTCATAGCCTTATCACCAGCCACAGTGAACTCAAAGCATCGCCAACTACCTCTCCGGCCCAGGATACGGTACCGCCCTCACAAACCCAAACGCACTCCTGGCTCACGCAGACAATCGCCTCTTACGCGTCTTTCTACATCGACGTACTTCACATCCTCCAAAATGGAAAATGGGACCCGGACTCGCTCACAGGCGATCAAGATTTCTTGACTTTGCCTTCGAGCCTTGCCACTGCTATACCGCATGCACTCAAAGCTGCCGAGTCTGTGCAGCAAATATTGAAGTTTGACTCCGAGGTCGGCTTTATGCCTGAGTTTTTCGGAGCTCAACTACTTCAAGTTGGCTTCTACTTTTTTCTCATACTTGAGCACCTACAGGGTCAAGCGGGGACGCCGTTCTTGGTTGCTTGCGAGGTTATGATTAGGGCCACCGAATCTTGCATTGTTACAGTTGATAATAGAGGTCTAAGAGACTTCTGTCAGGTTATGCGAAGCACGTTGGCACAAGCTCATGGCCGCCCTGTCACCCATCACGAAATCCAACAGCGACGAAGGGCCATGGTGGCAGTACACCGGTGGACAAGGACAGACACCGGGTCGGCCATCTAAGCTCCACCGTATGGCGCAAAGGTATGGGTACTTGCGTGATGGCGTTATACACCATATGCAATACGTATGCGAAGTACAGAATTGAGATGTGCAAATGGAGGAGTCCCTGACCATGGCCGCAAGTGGGGTGGCGCTGTATACTTCGGGCTCATGCCGAGCAGTGGTCCACTCTTCGGTCAAAGCACCGTGATTGGCGAACCAGACGTTGTGAGCCCTTTGCCTCGAAGCCTCAGAACAACCTGCCACTCTTTCCAAAGACCAACATGTCCACCAGGCCAAGAAGAGACCGAGTCCAAACCCATCAGCAGTGGCTCCATAAGCTCAAATCTGAGACTGGTGTAGTGGGCTGTCAGCTCTCAAGCCTCCTTGGTACTTGAAAGTGAAGCTCGTGATGTATCATGGATAGCGACCTTCTCGCAGATTCGCAACCTCACTCTTATTGAAATATATGGATTGCGCAACCATGGAGTCTATGTCTCGATCACGGCATATCCTTCGCAAGACTTATTCATGTGACGAATGCCGCCGCAGAAAAATCCGCTGCTCCGGTGATGAGAACTGCTTGAATTGCACGAGGGACGCAAAACCATGCCGATATTCGTCGCCATTCCACCAGCTCTCAAAGTTACAAAGGTACTTGGTCTCAAATTCTTGCTCGCTGTAGGTATACCACTCACCCGCTTTGCAGGCGTATTCAGGATTGCGAACGTCTGATACATGACATGGAGAAAGCCTGGGCAGCTTATCTCCCATCTGTTGACCTCCAGGAAGCTCTTCGTACCGTTCGCCAGCATGATGATTCAACTTCAGTAACGCCAAAGAAAGTCAAACATCACCACGACCTAACACACTCTACAGAACAACCGCCCACCAGTGTTGCCGAGCACAGCAATGCAGAAGACTACGAGTTTGACGAGTCACAAGATTTCGACAATTCCACGGATGGCATGGGTTTTTTGACTATAGACCCTCATAAAGCTGGCTATACGGGCCCACAATCGGGCGTGGCCGCCCTGAAATTCCTGCAGTCGCTCCCTCTTTACATTCCATTAGGTAGCTTCATTCCGGCTTCGTCTCTGGACGATGACGACATCTCTGAGTGTGGTCCACCGAAAACGCAGTCGGAGGTTACCCGCTATCTCGATGACTACTTTACGTTCTATCACCCTGCATATCCCATCCTACACGAGGGCACATTTCGTGCACGAGTATCTGGTGAGTCTCCAGGTACTATTGCCACATTGGGACGGTTCTAATTCCGTCAGGTGCACTGGCCAAACCTCACGACGGATCATGGCCGTTACTCTACAACATCGTGCTCGCGATCGGCGCATTTGCAGGGGACTCAAATGGGACGAAGATGGACGTAGTCTTTTTCAAGGAGGCGCGCAAACACTTGTCGATGGATGTATTGGAAAAGGGATCTCTAAGCTACGTTCAAGCAATTGTCTTGATGGCCAACTATCTGCAGAAGCGGAACAAGCCTAATGCTGCCTTTATCTTAGTTGGTATTGGTTTCAGTATGGCTCTCGCAATCGGCTTGCATCGCGAGTTCGGGATGCCTAGCACATCGCCCTTCACAATGGAGGTTCGGCGGCGAGTGTGGTGGACGCTCTTCATCTTTGTCTCAGGCGTTCAGTTGATACTAGGTCGTCCGGCGGTTTCCTTGGTCGGTGTCAATGTTCGACTTCCAGCCAACGTAGACGACCACGATCTCGCTGTTGACATGGAGGAGCTACCTGAAAGCTCGACAGGTCCTACCATTACATCCTGTCTCATTGCTCAAGTCAAACTAGCCAAGATCGCAAATGCCATCCAAGTCGAGCTGTTAACGCATCATCTTCCGACCCCGGCCAAAGCCCAAGACTTGGAGCACCGCATTTCCTCCTGGCACAATGACCTTCCCTCTCATTTCAACACTGATGTCTATCTCGATCCGAAATTCGATATTCCAAGACAAGTCGTGCTTTGGAGATCCTATCATCTTCGAATCGTCATAAACCGGCCGTTCCTCTTCCAGAACATCACGTCCAAGTCCGAGCTCGATACGTCCGCGGGTCCAATTGCCTCGTGCCTCGCAGCTGCAGATATGTGCGTAACCTCGATATGCGGCTTCCTTGAATCAACAGATAACCGACAACGGGGTTTGACCTGGTATGCGACCTGCTGGCTCCTCACTGCAAGCTTCGTCCAGGCGACATGCTATGTATACGGGCCCACGCATCCTCTTGCCGATTCCTGGAGAAATCATATACAACGTGCGGTGGATTGCTTAGGGAGTCTCGGATCTTCCCATGACATGGCCCTCCGCGCTAGAGCTGTACTCCAGAAGGTTCTCGGTAAGTACCTCTCCTCTAGATGTCAATTATCTGTATAGCTAACTTATGCTCTCTACCATAGAGCACGGTCACGAACGAACCTCTCCCGGAAATTTCGATCCCTTCTCCTTATCGCAGCCAGGGCCGCTCCGTCCGCCTTGGTCTCCGATGGCCTGGGGCGATAACCCGGCCTTGTATAACCCGTTTGGTCAGAGCTTTGGGGGAAGTTTTCGATATACTCAGGGATCGTTTGGGGCAGAGTTCTTGGATGCGGCTGGTGGGTTGATGATTCAAAATTTGTTTGGTGGCCCAGAAGGGCATCAGAATAACTCTTGGACGCCGGGTTAGATTTGTGATGACATGAAACATGTAGTATAAGCATTGGTCTGACACAGGGAGTTTGCTGTATTGGACATTTGGTGTGAACGACAGATATATATGTTTGGTTGGTTTCATGTTATAATGGATGATGTGGCTTTGTTTGAGCATCTTTACACTTACTCACGATTACACTACCCTTTCAAGTTGAGTTATCAAAAATATCAATTTTGAATCACGGTTGTTTTTGCTCTTGGTTAGTTTTCAGGGTTGTCAACTTGCCATCCTAGGGTATTCTGTCTTGGAGCTGCAGTGCCCCGAGCAGTGGCCGAAAAGACCCGCCCAGGGCACCTCTTAGCGCATCACGATCGCAGCCAGTACAAGCCAACTTTCCTTTCCCAACCATCAAATCGCCCGTGGAACACACCCCAAAGCCGGGAAGATGGGGGAGATCAGCATTCCCTGGAGCGCGTAAGTCTACTGGATCAGCTCTACTTCCCTATATCCTATCACCGTCCATCAGGGGCAACTCAATCGACAGGCACTAACTCACCACCCCAGTATCCAGAGCTTCGCGTTCATCCTGGCCCCGATCATCCTTCCCCGAGTTATAAACTTTATACGTTACGTGCGAGTTCAATTATCAACGCGGCCAAATCCCCGACCTCTTCCCCCCGCCGCTTCCAGAGCTCTAAACGTCCTATTCTGCTCGACCCTCGTCTTCCTGACCCTGAGCTTCCCCTCGAACCCGTTCGCCCCAAGCCCGAGTATATTCGCCCTCACGCGGTCGCGGCTCACCACATCGCTGGAAACGGTGTTCTCGCGGCTCGCGCGTCTTAGAGATGGCGGTGTTCTCACAGAAGCGGATACGCTGCTCCGGTCAAAGCTTGTGTCGAAAGAAGCGCGCAAGATCTATCTACGATTCGGAGAGCGCGCGCTGACAGAGTGCCGGTTCTGCAAGATCGACAACCCGAATACTTACGCACTGTTCTATTATCCCTTCAACGCGATGATCCCGCATCTCCTGCACATGGCTGTGGTGGGCATTGCGACGTCGGCTTCGTTTGCGGGACGAGAGGCGGGCAGGTGGCGGAATAAGTTTACGGTTGTGGGATTGATCCTGGCCGCTGTGGACACCTATGTCGTGTTCATGTATGACCCTGCTAACTCTGGCCCTGAGGCTGTGCGCGATGGGATCGAGGTGCCGTCTGCTTTGTTCCAGAGGATGGCTGTTCTGCGGCCGTTGATTCTGGCGTGCTTTGATGTTGTTCTTGCTGGCTTCATCTACGTTTCTGCTACGAATAGGTGGTTCTTTACGCCGCCGAGTCAGGCGGAGGAGGTGGATAGGGTTGTGGCTGCGTCGTTGGCGTCGCTCACCGGGGCGAGCTCGAAATTGCACGCTGCGAGTGTGACCAGGAATGCGGTTGTGCGGGATCGGGTGCTGAAGGACCGGGATGACGTGTATTGGCAGACGGTCGTTGCTATGGATGGGGGAGGTGGTGCGGGAGGGCCGTCCGGTGTGTGGGAAGAAGAGGAGGTTGTCCGGGCGATGTCGCGGGCAATGGCGGGACAGGGAGGAGTCGACCTGGCCAAGCTGGGAGTCAGTGCGGCGGAGTATGTCAATGGGGTGACGGCCGGATTGGAAAAGGAGAGCTCATAGACCTGAAAAGCAATGTACATAGACATTTGACCTGATATCCAAGTTTTTGGTCTTATCCAGAGGTCAGACAATGAAGCTCGGATTAGCAACTCGGAAGCCGCGGGGCCGGAGGACGACAGCCTCTAGCGAGGGCCTGTGAAGCGGGCGACGCGTGTCATTGGCCTGGCCACCAATGCGTGAGGGGAGGGATAAAGGCGGTGAAGAAGTGCCAATACCTGTGAGAGCCAGATAGTGTGTTGGTGTGGTTTGTATGGTACCAGGAACACACCCGGAAAGCCATCTCCCTCCCTGAACTCTACTTGATCTGTTTTGCATTCTCTAGACTCGCCGTCGCCACTTCCTCTCTCCTGTTAGGGCTTTGTCTGTGCTATCAATTTCCTCCCCACGAGGCTCCAGCAGCCAGCGCCCTTGAATCAAATCTCCCGTGTTTCGTCTCGTCGACTCCGCCAAAGGTGAAACAGAAAGAAGGACGGTGCTTTCTCCCCCAACAACCCACTGCCGCTCCTGGACAGCTACCTCTTTCTCCAGCAAGCTCAACACCAGAGGCATTGGGATCTAGCTTTTGTACAGTGGTCTGGTACCACGTCTACGCTCGTTTCTACAGCTTCTCCTCACAGAATTGCAGTTTCGCACTCTGGATGTCCTGGTTATTTGGTTGATCCGCACCGGCTACATCCCTTTGAACGACGACACGATTCATTTTTCTCTGAACTTACAGTATCTGAAGCTTTTTTGATTTTAAATTATGGCTAAAGACGCAACTGCGCCTGCGCAGTCGGTCACGGAGCTCAATGCCTGTGTTACCACGACCACTTCGCCCCGTCCTGTGAAGGTCAAGACGTTCCGCCAATGGGTGGTCTCTAATCAGATCGGTATGCTTGATATTAGATCTCCTTGGACTTTAAACTTTCTAGTTTCAACGTCGGCTTGCCTGCAGTGCGCTAATTGGGGCTTTACTGGTTTAGGAATTTCCCTGACAACACTCTCCATGCTATTGGCCGTCCACCATCTGTACCCTTCACTGTCGCCCTATACCACGCCGTTTTTCCAGCTCTCGTACTACCAACCCTCGCAGGGGGCTTACATCCAGGGCTGGGATGATATCTACTTCGTCATCAGCTCCGTCTTTGCTTTCACCGCGATTCGTGCCATGGCGATGGAATGGGTGTTTGTGCCCTGGGCGCAATCGCAGGGGCTGAGAAAGAAAGCGTCAATCCGCCTCGCGGAGCAGGGCTGGATGTGCCTGTACTATGCCGCTTTCTGGACCGTCGGAATGGTATGTGTTGCTCACGCCGGCTCGTAATGACCTAGCTAACTGTGGGCAGTACATTTGGTCGCAGTCGAACTACTGGATGGACTTCAAGGCTATCTGGGCTGAGTGGCCTGCGCGTGGTGTCTCTGGCTTGATGAAGTGGTACCTTCTTGCGCAGCTTGCGTTTTGGGTTCAGCAGATCTTCGTTATCAACATCGAGGAGCGGAGAAAGGATCACTATCAGATGTTGACCCACCACTTCATCACTAGCTGTCTCCTCACCTCCGCGTACGTCTACGGCTTCTATAACGTCTCCAATGTGGTCCTGACCTTGATGGACATCGTGGATCTGTTACTGCCGGTATGTCACCTTCCTTTTGTAACAATGAACAAGGCACTAATTCTCTAGATCGCCAAAATCCTCAAGTATCTAGGGTGCGAGATGCCCTGCAACGTCGCCTTTGGTGTCTTTATGGTTGTTTGGGCAATTTCTCGTCACATCATGTACCCGCTTCTCTGCTGGTCTATTTACAAGGATGTGCCCAACGTTATGCCGTGGGGCTGCTACTCAGGTGCCACTGGGGAGTTAATCTCCACCGACGGTTACCCTGACCGATACATGCACCTTTTCTCCCCTTTCCTGGACATCGACGGCCCCATCTGCATGAACCGCATGATCAAATGGATCTTCCTGTCGTCCCTGCTCGCACTCCAGGTGCTGTCCATCATCTGGTTTAGCATGGTCATCCGCGTGGCCGTGGGCGTTCTCCGCACCGGCAACGCAGAAGACACTCGCAGCGATGATGAAGGAGAGACGGAGGAGAGCGAAGTAGATTCTCTATCCAAGAGCCCCGCCAACGGCAGCGCCGTCGCAGCGGAGGTCTCGAGTGCCGAATGGCGCAGGCCCAGTAATTCCACTGTTCGACCTCGTCGAACCGATCACAAGGCACTGCTTGGCCGTATCGGATGCGAAACGCGTACCTAGCCATGCCACCTGGTTCCGTACATCTCGTCTAGTTAACGCCATCACGCTGTGGATGCTCATATCGCACATCTGATGAATCCAAAAAATATGAATACATGAAGCAAACCCGTATGTAACCGTTGTGTTTTGCGAAATTATCTCGTCACGTTTGATACCACGCACTTCGTCTCGTCTCTTCGCCTTGCTTTGTTCTGTTTTGAGTTGGCCATGTGAGCCCGGTTATGTCTTTTCTTCTATCGTCGCTTTTGTGTCACTTGTATCTTTTGTACTTTCTTCCAGAGAGGTCAACTGATTTCGATACCCCCTTTGTTCTGGCATGGGATGGGCTTGTGTACCTACTACCGAGCAGGATTCCTGCGGTAACCGAGCGGCTTTCAAAATTTCATTGTGATAAGATACTCGTCCTGTCGTGTTGACTAACTGCCATAAGCCTACGTAGTAGCATACCTGATGAGTAGCCCTGCCCTGTCCGGCTTTAGTGCGGCTATTAGTCCATGGTCTTTCGTAAGTTGACAACAACGCAATCTCAGTGTCTATTCAAAGCTTTATGCACTGTAGTTCCTCCTGAGGTATCTGTAAGGTGTTATGCTATAGCTATCGGTAGAAAAGCTCTCTCCGTCAACGGCGTCCAATTGTTAAGGCTTACCCTTGAGGCTGGGCTGCTGTACTCATCAGCCTCTGGCTCGACCTCGACAGTTCTCCAGTCTCTGTTTAGATCGGGGTTGATTGAGTCGGGCATATCCACTTTCCTCATGCAATGATTGGCTCTTGCGTATAGCAAGTTGGCGGGGCAGATCGGCCTATTTCCGGTCCATCGCTTACCTAGCTTCCTTGGTATGGAGGGTTTGACCAATGAGAGGTCTGCTTAATGTGCTTGTTCTCTGTGCTTACTGTATTGACAGCTGGGCTCAACTTCACTAGGACAAGATATCTCTACGCTTGCCCTCTTCTACTCCGATGCAACAAGTCCTGATGAGCCTGCAAATATACTGCTGCTCAGCGGGTAGTCTTTACGACCTGCCTGCTTTGAGCAATAGCACTTCAACAGTATGACAGTTTTACATTAGCAGTGAGGTTTATTTCTTTTCTTGACATTTCTTCTCAAAAGTCACAGCTGGCTGACCAGATTGGCCCTCTAGGCCATGGTTCAGGCTACTCCACATGGCGCCGACAGGAACAAATGGCGCATGCAGATGCACTGGACTACTGATCACAGAGCATAGTGATATTGCGAAACCCGTATGTCTGCCTAGCTGGTTAGAATGCTAGCTGCCTGCCAGTCTGTCTATATAGACCCTTTCCTGCCTTGTCTTGCCTTGTCTTGACTTGCTAGACTTATCTCCCTAGCTGCTCTCACACTTCGCACTGTCTTGCATGCTTCTTACTATCTACCTACATTGAAGTACTTCACACGCTTTGTCAGAAACAGCAATCTGTTAAATCATCTACACTTTGGCCTTCCAATTACGCATACTGCACCCAGAATACAGAGCCAACGAGAGCTGACAGTGAAGCCATGGCAGCACCAGCACCTTCGTACACCAAGGTCAATCACTCCGCTACATATGCCGCCATCAACCCAACTCAGCCTGGTCTCTCCACAGCGGGCAAGGTCGTGCTAGTCACTGGAGCATCCGGCGGTATTGGTCGGGCCACGGCCTCGTCCTTTGCAGCATCAGGCCCCCGAGCCCTGATCCTCCTGGGCCGACAATCCAACGCCCTTGCTGAAACAGCCAAGATTGTCCGCGCCAGCCACACAGATGTTGTGGTTCGAACGTACGAGGTCGATCTCTGCGATGCACCGAGCGTCCGTCATGCTATGGTCAACACGGGCGCCGAATTGGGCGGCATCGACATCCTCGTTCACTGCGCCGGCGTCCTCGCCCCCGTCGTTCCCCTCCTGGAAGCCCACCCAGATACGTTCCTGGACGGCTACAAGACTACCGTCGTCGGCACGCTGGTAACGGCACAGGCTGTTGTCCTGGCAAATAGGGACATTAACACCGACGAAAACAAGCCAGTCACGTTCATCAACCTCACCACGGCGGGGATCCTGTTTCCGCCGTTTCCTGGCATGGGCGCCTATGTGAGTAGTAAGATGGCTGCCGTTAAGCTCCTACAGGCCTTTGCGGCCGAGAACCCGCAGGTCCGTCTGCATAATGTGCATCCTGGGTTCCTGGAGACGGCCATGTCCGCTAAGCTGGCTGAAAAGATCACCTTGCCATATGCCTATGATGACAGTATGCATCGACCATCCTATCTTCTAACCCTGACCTAATCACTAATGATGCTTTTCTCGCAGTTTCACTCCCCGCCGACTTCCTCGTCTGGATTTCTTCCCCAGAAGCAGAGTTCCTGAAGGACAAGATCGTCTTTGCCGCTTGGGACGTCGATGAACTCAAGGCTCGCAAGAAGGAGATCCTCGGTGGTCCCCCTGGTACGGGTGAGCTCTGGCTTGGCTACCAAGGTTTTCCTCGATATATGGGCGGCCAGCCTTTGCCGGGTACACAGTAGGTATGCCACCAGTGCTCTATATGAGGACTCGCTATCGCGGGCTGCGCGAACTTTGTGCGCGAGTGTTGTGGTTGAGGATTTACATATATAGCAAGGCTATACACTCAAGGTAGCAATAATCAAGACTTTACACATTGTCATGTAGTTGTCTCTTCTCGTAGAACACTGGGCCCGGCCGCTATGAAGCCTTTCAAGGGAGGCGAGAACAGTCATACGACACCGTGATTAATAGAACACCAAGCTTCTTGCACTCAGCGCGGTACCCTTACTACTTTAATATTCAAATTGAATAGAACATGGCTCGGGGCTCGCAGCAGTGCCCGGGTTTTGATCAAGATGGAGCAAAATCGGGGCTAAATGATACCCTTGCTCATGCCAGCGAGATTCCAGATCCCACGCATGTCCTAGATGTCACCATAGAGCTAGCCAATGTGGCTTTTTGCTATCATGGTCAGGAGTTAGGGCTAGGCTGGGCCGCTGGGCCGCTGGGTAGGGGTCAACCTTTAGCTTCCTCTTTCAGGGGTCCCGACCTGAAAACTGAACAGTGTTCCCTTGTCTTCGGTCTTAGATCGCGTTTACGTAGCACGTATGCGTATTGTATTGCGATGGGAGAATGACTGACATTATGATTGCGTAGCCCTAACTCTGATTAATTATAGGACTAAAAATGGTAGGTGGCACCTGCTACCTGCACGACACAAAGCTAGGGTAGCTAGCCCTAACTACGAAATTGTGTTTCCAAAGAAGGATCTATCTGATTTCGAGTCCCCCAAGGACCTTCCTTGAATAGTTCGGTCTTCAGATTCATTCCTTGTTTTGACTATCCTCTTTTCCCGCCGAGTACATAAGTCTGTAAATTTCGGTTGTGCAGTGTGATGCGTGTTACAGTGCTTTGGCGGTGCGCTGGATCTGTTTGCATGGTTTCGGGAATCCAGGCCGTAGACAGGTCTCCTGCTCAACTATATTTTATGATCGGTCATCAGAATTCTCGTGGATATCACCGCGTGCGAGCAGAACATCCCGAATCGACCAACTCAAGTATATCACCAGCACGAGACTAAATCATGTCCAGCTCATACTATAATCGATGTGATTGCTACATCGAAAATCCTTTGGATATCCGGCAGATTCAGGATCTGGCGTTAAGGCAAGGTCGTGATTCTGTCGGCTAGCACAGCCCGCATCGCAGAGCCTAAGCAATCTCTTGCGTTGGCCGCTACTGGGCCGAGATCAGGACTAGATTCGGGGAACGTAGTAGCCGAACGAACGAGGTAGGCAGCCCGTAATTGGCCATGTCATGTTTTCCAGGTTCAACTAATATTCAGCCGCCATTTTCTCGAAGCCTGGCCAGTGCTGCCGCGATGCCTTCATCCATATCTTCATCCGGCCTTACTACTTGCTGCGCTCTCGACGGCTCATCCTGCTCCACAAAAAGACTTTCACTATCGGGTTTGCGAGACGGAGCTGCTGGGTTAGACATGGTGACATCGTCATCATGCGTGCTCATCGCAGCCAGGTCTCGTACAGTCCGTTTTGGAGCGGTTGCTCTCTTGGCCTTCTCGACACGAAAATCCTCGCGCACGGCATTGCACCATGCCTTGACCTTCTTCTCACCCCATCCCGGCACCGCGCTGATCTGCTCCGGCTGGGCATTGATAGCATTCTGCAAGCTCCCAAATGTGGATATAAGACTGGCGGCGTCGGACTTGTTGATGCTTCGAGGCGCAGTGACAAACTCGACCAGCGAGTCCTTGTAAGACTGGGCCTGTTGCGTGCGGATAGCGGTGGGCTGCGAATGTTCGCACGACTTGAAGAGTTCCAGGTAGTGCGCCGCTTCCGGGGCGGACCAGCACAGGACGAGAGTAAGGTTGTTGATGATTGATGTCTTGGATAGCTCCTTGAGGGGGTCTTCGTGGTTGGGTATGTCGACGATGATCAACAGCACACGCAGGAGATATTTCCCGGCTAGGAGCTTTATCCGCGAATAGATGTACTCCGGATGGAGTCGGTGGTATT
This sequence comes from Aspergillus multicolor, assembly GCF_047715735.1. NCBI lineage: Eukaryota > Fungi > Ascomycota > Eurotiomycetes > Eurotiales > Aspergillaceae > Aspergillus > Aspergillus multicolor. Next base: position 43,787 of record NW_027396005.1, read on the forward strand.
TGAGTGATAGGAAGAGCGCACAGGTTGTGGCTCCGATGACATAGTCGGCTGGGATGTCGGCATACTCCCACTGCTGAAACTTGATATGATTTAGGATTGGGTTTCCTTTCTGTCGCGTTGACACTAGTATTCCAGAAGGCCCGGATTTGCTTGCGAGGGCCTGCGGCGTCGGCTGCTGGACTTTGGCAGCGGTTGATCTGGGCTGGACTGTAGATTGTTCCGAGCGTCGAGGAGGACCGCTGGCTTCAGTATTGAGTACTGTTTTAAATGCGTCGTCATCGCCAAATTCCTCGGCCATTGTTCCTCCAGATATGTACAGTAGAAAGGTGGTTGGAGTCGATGACGATTGAGCGTTATCTAATCGGCCTCGACTCTCACCGCCCAGGCCCAGTGGGTCAATTAAAATCAATGGGAATTTTCTGCCGCCGATTTTTTGCTCCGAAACAACTCAGAAACAAAAAGTCAGACAGTGAAGATGTCTGATTCAAGCAGCCCGGAAAAGCCCGTTGAGGCCTCCAGCGCAGCTGTAGAGGCCTCGCCTAGCAATACTACACCCCAAGAAGACGCCGCTTCCAAACCGCGCCGAGAACTCTTCATCCGATCGCTTCCCGCCTCAGCGACTACCGAAAATCTCGCCGAACACTTTTCGCAATCCTACGTGATCAAGCATGCCGTTGTTGTCATCGATCCTGCGACGAAACAGTCCAAGGGTTACGGTTTCGTGACATTCGCCGACGTCGAGGATGCCAAGGCCGCGCTGGAAGAGTTGAACGGTTCGACATTCCAGGGCAAGAAGATCAAGGTTGAATATGCGCAGCCTCGACAGCGTGTTGTCGATGAAGCTGGTGGAAAGAGTGTCCCTTCTGCTGCGGCGCTCGAGCGCAAGAAGCAGCGGGAGCAGCAGCGGGCCGATACACAGCCGCCGAAGCTGATTGTACGGAATCTGCCATGGAGTATCAAGACTCCTGATGATCTTGCGCTGCACTTCCGGAGCTTTGGCAAGGTCAAATATGTTACCCTTCCGAAGAAGGGAACTCAGTTGGCTGGTTTTGGTTTCGTTGTGCTGAGGGGGAAGAAGAACGCGGAAAAGGCCCTGGAGGCTGTGAACGGAAAGGAGGTCGATGGGAGGACGTTAGCTGTCGATTGGGCGGTGGAGAAGGAAGTTTGGGAGACTCAACAGAAGGAAGAGGAAGAGGCAGAACCAGAGGTCAAGGAAGAGTCGAGCGATGTGGATATGGAAGACGGAGGTGTTGGTTTGGATAACGGCGAGCTCGATGACGACTTGAGCGAGGACGAGGACGAGGATGACGAAATCAAGGATGAAGACGACGAAGATGAAGATGAGGAAAAGCAGGAAGAAAAGGAGGACGAGAGAAACGCATGCACGATTTTTATCCGCAACCTACCATTTACATGCGACGACGAATCCCTCTACGACCACTTCACCCAATTCGGACCCCTCAGATACGCCCGCATCGTCGTCGACCCAGAAACCGAACGGCCTCGTGGTACTGGCTTCGTCTGCTTCTGGAAGCCCGAGAACGCACAGACCTGCGTACAAGAGGCCCCCAAACATCAGGATCCACTCGCCGCGGAGAAAGAGAAGGGCAAGAAGGGAACCATCATCAAACAGTCCGTTCTGCAGAACGAGAACGCCGATCCCACGGGTCGCTACACTATCGACGGCCGTGTCCTCCAGATCAGCCGGGCCGTAAGCAAGTCCCGCGCCACACAGCTACAGGAAGAAGGTGTCTCGAAGCGACTAGTCCGAGACACCGACAAGCGCCGACTGTACCTCCTCAACGAAGGAACCATCTCGCCCAACTCGTCCCTCTACCAGAACCTTTCGCCATCGGAAATCAAGATGCGCGAAGACAGCTTCAAGCAGCGCCAGAACTTCATCCGCAAGAACCCCTCTCTCCACTTCAGTCTCACCCGTCTCTCCGTCCGCAACATCCCCCGCCACATCACATCCAAAGACCTCAAGCAGCTAGCCCGAGAAGGAATTGTCGGGTTTGCTAAGGACGCCAAGGAAGGCAAGCGCCAGCCCCTCTCGAGGGAGGAAATGGACCGCGCGTCTGATGAAATGAGGGAGGCCGAGAAGCTGCGGAAGAAGAAGGGTGTCGGTGTTGTCCGCCAGGCGAAGATTGTCTTTGAAGGCCGCGACGGAAGCAAGGTTACCGAGGACAGCGGTGCCGGTCGAAGCAGAGGTTACGGTTTCATTGAGTACTACACGCACCGACATGCGCTTATGGGTCTCCGATGGCTCAACGGGCATGCGATCAGCCCGCCGAAGAATGTCTCCGAGGACTTGAAGGATAGGAAGAAGAGGCTCATTGTTGAGTTTGCGATTGAGAATGCGCAGGTCGTTAAGCGGAGGAGTGAGCAGCAGGAGCGGGTGCGCAATTTCAAGAAGAAGGATCAGCAGGATGGCGAGGAGACTCCGCAGAAGGGCAACGCGAGGAAGAACGACAAGAGGAATGACAAGAAGAACGACCGCGACTCAGATTCTAAAGGGAAGAAGAGGAAGCGATCAGAGAGCAGTGATAAGGGCCAGGATACCGAGGAGCAAAACAAGCTTGCGAAGCGTAACCGGATTATCGCGAAGAAGAGGATGCAGCGGAAATCCCGCAAGTGAAGCCCTGGCTCTTCGAAGTTAGGCAGGGAATTACATTGCATATAGAAAAAGAGCACATGTTGAATTAATGCTGAGGGAACATACAGCTAGCTAGTTCCTTACATGATACCAATACAACCATTTGACGCTTGCGCAGGAAGAATCGTGCTATATGACTCAATTACCTTGGTAGACTCGAACATTCATGCCATACAGTGTATCACATACACGAAGACAGGATAACAGGGCTAAAGCAACATAACGAACGAGCAGAAAGTCACGAACGGGTATAAGAATAGAACTTGCAGAAGTATAATATAGCTAGGCTAGAAAGATCCTCAGTAGTTCGTCGCATCCTTTACCTTTCCCACAATGTTGTACCGCTTGCTGAAGAATGTGAACCATTCATCCAGCACCTTCTTATCCTTGTCTGCGAGGTCGTACCATTCGGGCTTGCAGTCTTCAGGCTTCAAGGATGAGCAGGCCAGGGCGCGGGAGGCATCTTTGCCGGCAAATACTGTAAATTTACATGTTAATATCTGTACGAGGCCTTTTGATGCTTGGAGATGGATGAGACTCACCCTTGTACTGCCCCTCAGGACCATAGGCAGAGTTGCGGCTCACATCAAATACGATTCCCTTGATGGCGACATAGGTAGGGCGGCTGGGATCAGTGCCTGAACCAAGTCGGAGAGCCGTCAGCTACTTGATATATATGCTTCGGGGAAATGAAAGCTCTTGGGAGGGAATCCCATAAGCTATGTCAGTGCGGAGAACGTACCGTTACACTGTGCCAGCTCCTCGAGGGTAATGGGATCGTCCTTTGGCGGATCCAGCTGAACAGGCACTTTGGGCGCGAAACGGCCAGACTCTGTACCAGTCATTGCAACGGGGAGGGTATATTCTATATGGGTTGAGAGAAGGGGGTATGTGCGGAAATGAGAGGGGGAAGGGAATGATTTATTGAATTTGTACCTATAGGTTCCTGAGAAAAATGAACGCGGGGCACGTTAAGCTAGATAAGCTAGAAAGTGGGGGAAGTTCACGTTCACAGTAGTAATCACCACCCCAGGCGGTTCGGCTTCGGGGGCCGAGAACTTGGGGGAACCGGGAGTTCCCTTGTTGCAGACTCAAGCTCTGCAGTACTGAAGTGAGGTTCTAATTAAAATATGGATTTGGGACATTCTTATAGGTTGCTCTTCTGAGGGGTTATGAGTTGGCAAGGCTGTGCCCAGACAGCCAGTCCATGTCCATCATCTCTCCCTCCAGTGCAAGCGCTACAGATTCCGACATTTTACAAGTGCACTATAAAACAGTTCCCTCTGAATATATATACTATACATATATCATGCACTGCGGGCATCCTTAAGACCAAGAGCTATTGAAGGATTGACGTCAGTCAACGTTCTGCCAGAGACGCTTATACTCGGCGTGCCACAAATGTCAAGCAGTATTTGAACCGGCTCCCCCGTCCGGTTTATGTGAGCAGACATCCTACCTCGCACAAAAATCATGTCTTTCAGTCAAACGCAGCAGTCGGAAACCCGACAACGCCAACACCTTCATGCCGATAGACCAGCCAGCGAGGGCCTTGACCCGGATAATAAATCCGGACATCGAGTTTCGGACGAGGCCGACCTGAAGCAGAATGAAATGGAGCTCTCTCATTATCTTCACTACGAAGACAACGCCTGCTTTTTCGCGCCGGACGGGCAGAATAGTTGTGCAGTGGGAGGTCCAGCTCATGCTGCGCATTCATAGGCCTCGGTACGTTGGTCATAATCTTTTGCAGTGCCTCGAGTTGCTGGCCGAAACTGAGCACAGTAGTAGAACAAGCCTGGCTGCGGTGATTTCAGGGAGTCCGTTCAGTTCAGATTCAGTCCACTCGGCCAGAGCCTAGTGGCTTGATCAGATGGACGTGATCGGCGACCAGAAGTAACTGTAGGTAATAAGCAAGGCACATATCAGCACGGCGTTACTGCATGTTGAAGTTGTGGATTTCGCGTGTTATTTTGCGATTCCTCCAGATTGAGAACAAAGTCAACTTCTCCTTGGATGATCTCGCTGGGTTGTCGCATGTTCCTTATCTTCTTGCCTATCTATGGCTGCATCCGGAAAGTTGGCAGTTGGAGATTCTCGTGGCGATCCCCTTGATGTGCTTTCTTTTCTGAATCTAATTCGCCCTTGGTGGGCCGCGATCTGTGCGATTACGCAGTATGGTTATCTTGTCTCGAAAGTGTCTGGGCCATTCTGAATTCCATTGTCGTTATCTTCACTTTTCTCTCAATCCCATGTACCTCGGCGCAACGGAGGATCCAACTTGACAGTGGGGACGCTGGTCAAAGCCATGGCCACTCGACAGTTTCTATTTGCTGAGTCGACCTGGGGAATCGGCTGCTAGCCTGCTTCCTTGCTCTTTCCGGTAAGCACCCTCTATGATACCGGTAACGCTCCGGTGATGGCTGTCGCAGTGTCGCCTGCCAGATTTTCTCCCCACGCTTGTCAAATCTATTAGATTGCTTAGCCTCTTTTTTTTTTTCCTCCGGGCTCCCTTTTCAATTGTTGTCTTCGATCATCTTTTCTGTTCCTTTTGTTTGTCGCATTCTTATTCAAATCAGCTCTCCTTTAGTACTTCCCCGCATCTACTGATCTCGAGCAATGTCTAGATCAGACCCCGAAAGTGCACCACCATATGGATCATCACCCGCCAATCGCTACGATATAGCAGCTGGAAATCTGACGAAACGGACCGTGAACCAGGGTGATTTCGCAGAAAAGAATGCAGTGATAGATAACCGCGAGGAGTCCATTGAGGAGGGGTCGAAGCCGGTCTATGACCATACACACCGGAGACTCAAACCCAGGCATGTTCAACTCATCGGCATTGGTGGTACAATCGGCACTGCATTGTATGTTCAGATTGGACAAACGTTGGCGAAAGGCGGTCCTGGGAGCCTCTTCATAGCATACACATTATGGTAAGTCTTCTCGCCTTGCTGCTCCCAATCCGGTCCCCATCTGGAGCGCCCCATTAGGGTTGCGCACATTTACTTGTGAGATCAGGAATGAAATGGACTTGAAGCAATCCAGTTTCCTGGATTGTGGTTCTGCGATCTACCAGCCCGTCATCTTGGTTGCGCTATTTTTGTTCTTGCGTGGCTCTGCTACCTTCTAGAAAGGCTTCAAAATCTTATACTTTTCTTACTTATAGGTGTACGGTTATCTTATGTATAACTGTTTGTACGAAGCCCCCTTCCTTATGAACAATATCCATCACCGCCAGCAACAGTACCTTCTCCCAAAGCACATGATGCAGATCTACCCAATGCGCCATTGCCCAGTTGCAGCCTTTGATCTAACCCAATGGATACAATGTCACTGGGGGATAAGTTACTAAGACGCACGTACTAGGTCTGGCCGAGATGGTCACATACTTGCCAATTTCGTCGCCTTTTATCCGTTTCGCTGGGCGCTACGTTGATGATGCCTTTGGAGTTGCTGCTGGCTACAATTTCTTCGTCTTCGAAGCTGCCATGGTGCCTATGGAAGTTACTGGTAACTCATTTCTGACCATGGTCCAATTCAGCACGGCTAACGCCATCCAGCATGCAGCTTGCTTATACATTATTGGACCAATGCGATTCCTCTTGCAGCGATATTTGCTATTATACTCGTCCTCTTTGCGTGCGTCTGCCGAGGCTGAAACTCTTCGCATACTAACTCCTGCCAGGTTTCTCAACGTTTTCGCAGTGAAATGGTATGGAGAATCTGAGTTCTGGCTCGCCTCTAGTAAAGTCCTACTCAGTGTGGGCTTGATTCTGTTCACGTTTATAACAATGGTGGGCGGCAATCCAATCAACGATCGATTTGGCTTTAGGTACTGGAACGAGCCCGGTGCATTCGCGGAGCACTACAAGGAAGGCGACCTTGGAAGGTGGCTAGGTTTCCTCGCTTGCTTGATCAATGCCAGTTTCACAATTGCAGGACCGGATTACATTTCCATGGCTGCTGGTGAATCCGTCAATCCCCGAGGAAACTTGCCAAAAGCGTACAATGGGATGTTTTACCGTCTCACTGCATTCTTCGTCCTTGGAGCGCTTTGCGTGGGGATCCTTGTCCCCTACAACGACAAGACCATGTCCAATGCCTTTGATAACGATGCACCTGGAGCCGCAGCATCACCATATGTAATCGCAATGGATCGTCTTGGCATCCCCGTTCTACCACACATCGTCAATGCAATGATTCTACTCGCTGTATTCAGCGCGGGCAATAGCTACGTTTACTGCGGCAGCAGAACCTTGTACGGACTTGCCCTTGATGGTAAAGCCCCGCAGCTGTTCGCCAAATGCACATCATCTGGAGTGCCCATTTACTGCGTGATAGCTGTGCTCTTGATCGGGCTTATCTCTTTTCTTCAAGTCTCGAACAGCGCATCAGTAGTACTGAACTGGATCATCAGTCTGGTATGTTATCTCCTAAATCGAACGCAACCATGGTCTGACAAGGTTACAGGTCACCGCATCACAACTCATCAATTTCTCTGTTATTACGTTTACATATACCCGTTTCCGCAAAGCACTCATCGCACAAGGTATCCCCCGCGAGTCTCTTCCCTACCAAAGCTTAGGCCAGCCGTACGTTGCGTACGTTGCGCTGGTGGCAACAACGGTCATGGCATTCGTTGGCGGCTACGAGGTCTTCTTGCCAGGTAACTGGGACGTACCGACATTCCTCTTCTCGTACACAATGATCGGCGTCTTCCCTGTGATATACATCGGCTGGAAGCTCATCCACAGGACATCCATTCGAAAACCTGAAGAGGTCGATCTCGTCACGGGTGTTGACGAGATTGAGGAGTACACAAGGAACTATGTACCAGAGACAGCAAGGTGTGTTGATCTTCTAAATATGCTGTTGATTTGCAATATTCTAACAAGCTCAGCAATCCTCTGTCAAGATTCGGCGACTGGCTATTCAGTTGAATTGTCAAAATCGACCTCGTCCCCAACAATATAGAACATTCAGAACTTGAAGCTTTATGGTAGATTATGATAACGAGTCAACGCCCCGCATGCATCCAATGTAATCAATTATATACAGTGCTCGTAAAATCACCACGCTTGCTTGCAATTACCATATCACAGTTTATAATCCACACCCTCTAGTACCCCAATTATCCTCACAGCATATGCCTAAATCCCACTCACTCAGCCTTCTCCCCTTCTTGAGGCTGACCGAGAGCTTGCCCCTGAGCCTTCAACTTCTCCATCCGCTCCTTATTCCTCTTCCCAAGGACCCTCAGCGTATTCCGCTTCTCGATCTCCGTCATCTGCGCCCAGTTCCCGATCCGCGCGAGCGTGCCATCCGTGTTAACGACTAACGGACCAAGGTGGTCTAACTTCACCCCATCACCATTGACATCGAGTTGAGTGGTATCAGAAGCGGAGGATGCGTCAGGGAGCGCGAGGATGGGTTTCTTCTCGGAGCTCTGGTCTTGTTCCTGGTTTTGGGGATGCGGTTGTTCTGGGTTCGAGTTCTGTGCGGACATTGTGGAGTAGTTGTGCGATGTTTTCGCGAGGGATGCGTAGGGGTAGGAGTAGAGGTTTGTTGCGTGACACTGGGCGAAGAGGTGCGATGCGGGGGATTGGGATTTCGATAGGGTGTTTGTGAAGCTTGATGTCGCTGTTGCTGTCGCAGTTCGGAGACCGAGCAGGAGGTTGAGGAGGGTTGTTGCGCGGGACATGCGCATGTTATGGCTTCTTTATTTTGGGGGAATGAGGAGCGTTGCGTTGGTCTAGTCGTTGGGATGATGTAGTGGTTAAGATGGGGAAAGGTGTTGTTCTGGAATTTTCGCCGCGGTGTCGGCCGACGTTCTAGAAGTTGCGGGACTATGCATATACCTCGAAACCTGAACTATGGGGTAGTTGTCGAGTTGAGTTTATCTTATATCATAAAATTACTTCTTGTTTATGATTTTGATACTACTTATGACGGCTGCAAGGACCGCTGCAAAGATCAGATGCTACATTAAGTGGCGGCTATACACCCTCTGGCCTGCATATAAGAAAGGCCAGGTAGCCACCGTGCAGCGATTAGGCCATGGTTCTATAAGTCTCTTAGGTCCTTTAAAAATAGTATTAAAGCACTATAACCTTACATGCTTATAGGCTTGGGACCATGTCCAATTCATAGTACGGAGTAGACAATTTATGTTATGGACATGGTCGATAACATGCTTACGCCGTAGATACTCTAACAGGTGGATCTTCCTTGTATGCAGGCCAGAGGGTGTACATCTTAAATTCCGATATGTATTACTTCATGGTTGGTCTAGTTAGCGGAACCACCAATTGACCTGGGAATATCAGCATAGATACTACTGTGCAATGCAAACAACTTACTGAGGCTGTTACGCTTTCGCCCATCCCCTTAATACTATGCCACCATCCTGTAGGGATGAATAGCCCATCGCCCGCCTCGAGCTCTGCTTCAAACCCTTGGTAGGTTTGGCCGGATGCGTCTTTCACATCATTCCATACAGCTTGTTCCAGCAAAGCTCTCTCCCGCCCCTGCATCATCTCATCGCCTCGAAAAGCGGCCGCCTCTCTACCCCCGCTTCGGTTTAATTGTCCGCGCACATGTGAGAAGACCACCTGCCCGTCCCGGGGCGCTAGCAGCCGCACAGTCTTGCGCCCGGCAAGTTGGACAAACAGGTTAGGGTTTGGGTCCCGGTGCAGAGGCGTGTAGGTTGGAGGGTATCCAATCCATACGTTTGTATCATAAACATCGCCCTTCCCGGCTGTCGCTACTATTGAAGGCGTCGGGAAATCGTCACGGAGGATCTGCGGGAGGTCAAGGAGTTGGCACTGCGCCAGGTATAGACGAGATTGGGCGTGCGATGAAGATTCAGCCTCGCGGATCCATTGGAGGAAGAGACTTAGCGGCGCGTGAAATTTGCGGAAGCTAATTTCTGAATCGCTCGCTTCTATACTCTCGGGGTTCGGGGCGGATTGCTGGGATTGCGTGAGTTCCAGAGGAACAAGAGCCTCTGCGCCATGTGCCGCCAGGTATTCGGTGTTCAGCCGCGAGATGCCGGAGTGGTGAAACCACCGCTCAAAGGCGGGAAGGTCGCAAAAGGATCGGCGTGGAAGAAGGACAGGTTGCTCTGGAATAAAGTATTCCTCGCGGAATGCGTTTATGTTGGCATCTTCAAGGACCTCCAAGGGCTTGTAGTGGGAATGCGCGGAAGATTTGAGACGTCTGAGTTGGCTGGAATGGGAGATGACTATCGATAGCCGTTGAGCTCGGACACGAGCATTAGTGAACAGAAGCCATTTCTGAAGTTTCATTAGACAGCCGCGTGCTTGTCGCAAGTTGTTGAATGAACAGCTGAAGGGATAGAATCGTGACACCATGAGGTACTAATTTGGGACTTGGTCGATGCGGGGTCGGGTTTGACCGGGCACGTGCTTCGGTACACCCTGTTTATCCACCTGTAGCTTAAAAGTTTCGAGGCCCATGAGATATGCCGGATTGCTGTTGATTGCGGTACGAGATACTTTATAATTATGGAATATAAGTATAAGTAGGATTAGAGGGTATGAAACTTTGGCGTGCCCTTTATGTATTTTGGTTGTCGAGGGATCCTGAATCTGCGTCCATACTTCTGCACCCTTTCGGATCACAAAAAGCAACGAATACCACAGGCGAACCAGCCCGAATATACTATCTTAGTCTACTTGAAGACATGATGCTCTACATAGGTAATAACTCATTGCTTTTCAGTCAATGCACGGAATGGACTGTAGACCATGGACTTGTTAGCAGAAGGTAGACATGTTTTGGTACTCAGAGCCATATATAGAACCTAGCACATTGCAGTCTACATACGCATGCTAAAGTCAATTGGTTATATCTTCCCCGTCATTAGCCGCCGGCTGGAGCGAGATGCCAGAGTTATATCCATTATCCGGAGGGAGCATGCACCAGGGTGGATCTGGGGAGCGGACTTACCCCGCTGCTCAAGACCAACCGTGGAATATCTCCGCACTTTCTCTTGACCTCCTACACGCCACCCCCGGATCAAATCATCCGAGTTGGACTGCAGTATGGACTCAGAGCCCCCTCAGGTAGATGCAACGCGGTCGCAAGCTTCTCCCGGAGAGCAAACAGACGCTCCGGCTGTAGACAGTGCAAAGAGAAAGGCGGAACAGGCCCCGGCCGGGCAGACGCGCTCAAAAAGGAACCGATACATATCAATAGCCTGGTATGCCCCCTCCCTTCAACCCCTTTGCAGCTTTAGCTAAAAGGTCTTCAGCAATGAATGTAAGCGAAGGAAGATCAAGTGTAATGGAAATCAGCCATGCAACCGATGCGGCCATCTCAAGCTGGAATGTTCGTCCCCGAGATGATGCTTGGTTCAATCGCTGACCAAATCCAGGCCGATACGCACCAAACTGCTGCAATAACAACTTCAAGGACTCCGAGTATGCTCTATCAGTATCAATATGAGGCACTACAGCTAATTAAGAACCCATCTAGGGAGTTTCTATCAATGAAAAGAGAGATTTCCAAACTGCAGGATCAAGTAACTAGCCTCTTCAGCAATATTAGTGAACTACGCGCGCAAAGGGCTACGTTTGATACGCCATCATTTGACAACTTCTCTCGTGATGGGTCGGTTCTTACACCCATGCATCCCCCAACAAGCAAGCCTCGCCTGAAGCACGCTCGATTTCATGGCCCTACCAGCTCGGCTTTCAACTTTGACGTTGCTCGATCAAGCCTTCAACATATGGGCATTGCGCCTGTTGAAGAGGCCATACCGGATGACCTGACCACGGCCCATGCTACGCCGACAGGGTCACCTCCTTCTGTGCTGCCAGCTCAGCCCATGCACCCATCGAAAGACCCCATCTGGGCAGTTAAGAAAGACGAGGCGTTGCGGCTCTGTCGAGTATACGAGGAGGAAATTGGTATTATGTATCCCCTTGTCGACATTGATCACGTTATTCAACAAGTCACTTTGCTTTATACCTTTATGGAGGCGGCAATGCGAACCGGACTTATGCACCAGGGTCTGGCAGGTGCGGATGGCCTCGAAGATGATAGCACAAGTTTAATCAAGCTTATCCTTGCCACTACCCTCATCGTGGAAGGTGGCGGGCGGAGCGAGCTCGGTCGACGGCTATATATGAACGTGAAGCCGGTTGTTGAGTCCAAGATATGGGATACGCTAGACGTCAAAACTATTCAGCTCCTGGGACTCATGGTTAGTATCGTCCGTCTTACTGTGTAGACTCCCACTGATGAAACAGGCGACATATCACTTTCATACGGACGAGGATGCCTTGGCTTATCGGATCATTGGCGTGGCCTCTCGCATGTGCCTTGAGATGGGACTACATAGAAGAGATGCATTGGCCAAGTATTTTCCCGATGAAGCACAGTGGCCCGAGATCGTCAGAATATTCTGGTCGATTTACTCGTTGGACCGACGGTGGAGTTTTGGTACGGGGTTGCCGTTCTCAATTCATGACGAAGACATTGACCAAATGGAACCAGTAAGATACCTCAACCTTCCTAAGCCACCTTACTTATATATCTTAGGATCCATCGATGCAGTACTTGCGTTGCATGATTACGTATAATCGCATCAGCTCGAAGGTGTGGTACTCCGGTTTAGGCTCAGATGGAGCAACAGACATACGTCGGGATGAGATCGGATACTTGGACTATCAGGTCCTTCAATGGTATAAGCAGATTCCGGAATCTCTCAAGTTTTATCCGGGCGAATCACCGAGACAAAGTGAAACGGCAAGCCGAGGCATTAGAAGATTGCGCATACTTTTGTATCTGCGCATGAACCAATTGCGGACTCTGATATATCGGCCGGTTCTGCATTCTGCCGCTAGCATTGCCGAAGACAAAGGACATGCTCAGACGGTGGTGGATGTCGCTAAGGACACGGTCCGTATTCTCACCCGACTCAACCAAACCTCCGACATATATCGCACACAGCAAATCACCTTCAATTACTTCCTCGTTGCCGCCTTGGCAGTTCTGTTCCTGGCCGTCTGCCATGCACCGAATGAGTTCAATCGTCAGGTACGAGATGAATTTTACTTGGCGCTAGATCTTGTCAACGGGTTCAGCACAAAGTCATACGTTTCAAAACGCTTATGGAAGACGATCAAAGGTCTGAGACAAACTGGTGAGAGACTGGGCGTTCTTGCACGCCCTTATGGACCAGACGTCAATGACCCGCACTCGTCGGCCGCTGTTGCAATGGCCGGCTTGGCTGGCCATCCAATGGAAGATCTGTCAGTTTACGGTACTTTGAATGGGATGGGTGAACTAGGGAATAGCCCTTTGAATGGACTACAGATGAGCCATGAGCTCACAGCACTATTTGAGGCGGTCGGGGGCTTTGGAAACTTTATGGGCCCGACCGCAGCCGATGGGATGAATGGTTTCATCGGTCACGAAGGTGAGCTTCAGAATACTGGAGAAGGACTGTCAGGCGTGCTGGGGGACGAAGGTGAATTTGCACGCGTGATACGTGACCTATTCTGACCTGCTACGACTGATGCTACTTGTACTGTTTTTCGACAAGATACCCATGTTTAGCACTTATCTATTCAAGCTCGTTCTCAATATGTATACTTCGTAGTACTGTCAGGCAGCAATCGAGCCCGAGGCAGGAATTATCACGTGACTGACTAGCCTCTTGCTCTTTTACCTCTGGTAGTATCTCAGCTGCTCAATCCCTCCTTAAGACCACATCTACAATGGCGATTTGAGTAATCGGTCTTCTAAATCTCGTCTATGTCCCAATTAGGCGAACGCCTGCATTTCGTTCTACAATATCGTGTTACGCTGGACATTGCCCACCGCCCCACGAGGCTAATTCGGAGGTCCGTCCAACCTCCGTCGATCGATCGCCTCACCAACCCGCAACGAAAAATTCACCCCTCAACGTACGTCTATCGCGCTTTTCCGTTAGCTGCCCGGAATTGAAGGAGTCATACCTCGAGGCTTCTCTTTGCGTGGACATTTGATCAGTGTCAAATTCTGGGGTACTTCAGCGGAGGATCGCGTCAACGCTCAGCCATCGCACAACAGCACCGGTCCCGCACATTGACATGACCCCTCGGCTTATCAGGAGGAAACCATCACTCTTCTGACAGCACCAAGCCTGGCCCGCGCACACTATCTCCGCTTTCCTCTATCAGGCTCCTTCTTGCTCTCTTGCTTCTCGTTCTTCCCCGCTTAGACTAGGGTAGAGGAGAATCAGGAGTTTGAGACTCGTGGAAATTGGCTGTTGGTCTCCTGGTCTCCCACGGAGCGCTACTCGACTTGATTTGTCGATTTTCTAATTGAATTCCAGCACCGTGTCGAGAGAAGTAGGCTCGGCGTTGGCCGACGGCCTCGATAGGCTGGATCTGAGTCAACTGTCTGAATCAACACCGTCCTCAACTGTCCCTTCAGACTCTTTCGATATGTCGTCGTCCGATGGCGCCCCGGAGTCATGGATCTCCTCATTTTGTCAGCTCATGGGCCACGAGTTCTTTGCGGAGGTTTCGGAGGACTTTATCGAAGACGACTTTAACCTGACCGGGCTGCAGTCCCAGGTGCCGATGTACAAGGAAGCTTTGGAGATGATTTTGGACGTAGAACCGGAAGAGGACGAAGATGAAGAGGAAGATGAGGACGAGGAAGAAGACGAGGACGAGATACTTGGTGATGAAAAACCGCCCGGCTATCGAAGGGAGCGCAGACACACGAGGGTTGCAAGCGATTTGAGTGTGATTGAGAGCTCGGCGGAGCTGCTCTACGGTTTGATTCATCAACGGTACATTACTTCTCGGCCCGGTATCCAGCAGATGCTGGAGAAGTACGAGCTGCAGCATTTCGGCGTCTGCCCGCGAGTGTACTGTAATGGATGCAAAGTGTTGCCCGTGGGCCGTTCGGATACTCCAGGCCAAGAGACCGTGAAACTCTTCTGCCCAAGTTGCCAGGATCTTTATACTCCCCCCAACAGCCGCTTCCACTCTGTTGATGGTGCCTTTTTCGGTACCACATTCGGTTGCTTGTTCTTCATGACGTTCCCTGATCTGGAGATCGGGCCCCGTTTCGATGCCCCCTTATCTACTCTCTCACCGACGCGCTCAGCCTCTTTCCCCTCGACTGCCACGACTACGACCACTACTTCAGCGGGTACGAGCAACCAGGCTACATCTGATACCCCTCGTCCTGTGTATCCGATAGAGCTCAATGGCATGCGGACAGTCAACTTCTGTCCCGGCTTGGGAGAAGGCAGACTGTACGAGTCGCGCATCTATGGTTTCCGAATTTCAGAGCGATCGAGGTCTGGTCCACGCATGAAGTGGCTGCGGATGAAGCCAGCAGATATCCTTGAGCTGGACGAGATGTCTTATTTCAAGACGTTACAAAATTACGATGATGATGGGGACGCAGATATGGGAGGCGAGAAGGCGCAAAATGCTGACGCGGCTATCGCGCAACGGAAAAAGGCTCCGATGCGGCGGCGACGGTACAACCCAGATCAGATGAACATAAACGGGGTGGAGGGTTGATTCATTCGTTACTTCGATTACTGCATCATGTCTACATATCGTTCTCTTCTTTGCAGGTTAACTACGAACACAGTTTTATTCTGCAAACGCCTTTCTTTTTCTTGCTACTTTCTTCAGTCTAGTGTTTTGTGCTTTCCAACCGCATCAAGGCGTCTTGCGTCATCTTAACCTTAATCAATACATGAGCGGATCCCTGGCACAGCGCTTATATCATGGAAGTCAACTACACGCGATTTCGGTCACATTTTCTATTGCTGTATATCATGCAAGGCGCAGAGTATCTCTCTATTCTTTCCTTTACGCGTTGCATGAGTATCCTCGTAGTTGTCTAGGGTTGAGGCAGAACAGCCTACCGAGGTGAGTAGCTCCTTCCCAAGTTGCAGAAGCGCACGTAACTGGGGGTTCCTGTAATCCGAATAGCCTTCACGGTCTCTTAGTGTTCCCACGACCAATCAAGAGTTTCCTGCTGCAATAAGTGCTTGTATTTCCCAGTCCCCTCGTCCCAAGAACGCTAGTTGACTCCGATATCTAGACATCACTACATTGAGATTTAGACAAAGTAGCCCGATACGCTGGCTCTATACCTAATGCAGTGCAAGGCAGCACGAGCAAAATGATATCTAGAGGAGTGTTGTTCCAGACTGCCATCCATCAGTCTCGAAGGAGTTGAGAAAAGATCAACGCGAGAAATTTGATCTCGAGGGCTATCGCGTGAGAATGACGAGATGCAGATGCGCGCTGATATCAAGGTCGCTGTGTGCTACTCTATACAAGGTTATGTCCACCCCCGGCAGACAATCGGCCGTCCAGCAGGAAGCGCGGTCATTCAACATGATTTGGGTGTGATATGAATAGTGCAGCCGGTGCAAGTCCAACAAGGCAGACCTAGTGCCTTCAACAGATATTTCTCAACATTGGACTTTCGACTATAGCCAACATGAGTTGACTTTTGAACCTTTGTTGCCGCCCTGGCGCGGGTTTGCCCTTGGCCCATCAGGCTAGGATTCGCAAAAGTACCATCGCCCTTGTGGTAGTAGGTTTCATGGCCGTGGCAGTGCCGTTAGCACAGACGCAAACAGCAGCCATTAACGACGCTAGATGAAACTTAACAAAGCTAGATAAAGCGATTATCGCTGGACGAATCCTCTGTTGATCCCACGAGGCTGAGGCTCAATCGTTACTGGGACGCTCGTATTACCGCGTCAACGATTGGTCTCTGCCCCCTTGATGGCCACACAGAATAGGCTACGAACATTCTTGGCCCAACATTCTCCTGCCAGTGCGTGCGTATAGATAGGCTGCGGAGCACAGTTTGGCCTGAGCCTCGTCCATTCAATTACGAACGGCAGACGACACGTCGCTGTCTGCCTGGGTCTTGACCTGGAGTGTGAAGACATTTTTTGACATGATAGTCAAAGGACGATCCCCATGCCTTGGCGATGGGAAAGGGGGTCCCGCTCGCAAGATAATTCCGTCGGCTGAAGTAAGCCATAATCTTCAGGCTGGCTGACGGGTGATCACTTCCATCCACCGTGCTTAATCTTTGTTTCTCCCCCCGGCCCCGGTCCATATTGCGTTCCTCGGATGACAATACGAGCCAGCAAGTCACAAGCCTCCAAATCAAGCTCGGGTTTCGCCGGCTCGGCTCCAGCGTTCCATTTCCAGTTCTTTGACGGAGGTCATCCTGGACGCGCGATCAAATGACCGATCATTATTGATTAACAATTCATCTAAACGGCATAATTCGAAGCTCCGTCCCGCAGTACTACTCCGACGCGAATTCAAGGGCGGAGCCCAGACGGAGCCGGCATTTGGGGCTTGCTCATCAGACTCCCACGCTTTCAGGTGTGATTATTATTCAGGAATCGACACCTGGCGCCATGGCTTGATAAGCCTTGGTCTCTGGCCGGCTGGCTTCCTCCGAGCCTCAAGGTTGGGGTCTGGAGCTAACCTACCTGTCATTGATTACTCTTCTCAGCTCAGCACTTAATTTCTATCTACGTGACTGATCTGCGAGCTCGGACTTGACGTCTGTGGCTGTGATCAGGGAGAAGTATGCGTGTTCGCAAGCTTGCCAGCCTGAGACGCTGCACAATTGCCCAGTTGGGTATTTGACAGCGCCAGCACCTGGGCACAGAAGTCCGTACGCTGTAAACGTATACTGCAAAGTATTTGTTCAAGGCGAGATGCGTCGCGGCACGCCCGAGGCGCAGCATCGTGTTGGCGCTCGCGTTCGCAAATGAATCCCTGCTGCAGTTTACAGTACAGCAATAGGCTATCCCTCGTGCGCGGACCGAACGCGAGATAGAGTCCGAGTCCGACACCGACCCGACACTAGGCCGCCGATTAGAAATCATTATATTAATACCATGATAATTACCATTTAATTGACAATCATTCATGAAACCTCGACGGCGCGAGCCCTGGGGGCTGGAATCCTGGAACCTGGGCTTCAGCGTTCTGAAACAGGCGAGGACGAGCCTGGGCGACGAGCTCAATACCCGATCAAGTTAATGCCACGCTACCGGGATTATACGAGCTGCGGCCGCCTCTTCCTTAGCCTGTTGATTTTCATTGTCCGCGGCAGTCTAACCTGGGCGCTGAATCTGGAGCCTGGAGTCAATCTATCTGGTATGGACTAAGTATTCCCAAGCGGATGGTGCCGGATCGCTGCTGCTGTCACTCGGAGTACGGAGTAAATCAGCAACTATGAGTCAACACTCCCTGGAGACCATGGAGGTAAAGCTGTAAACTCCTGGCTGCATACTTATGTCCGAGGTCCTTGAATAGTTATGCCCACTCGGCGACTCCTAGTACTCGTACCCCTAGGCAGCCGCCCGCTCCCATCCGAGCGAATTAGATAAAGCCATATTAATCTAGTTATACCGCATAAGGCAACAGCAGCTTGATGAGTCCGTTGGAAATCGGAGTGTCGGGATACACTGAGCTCCGATTTCCAACGGATAAGACAAAGGAAGAGAGCCGTAGCCATCGAACTAAGGAGTAAGGAACGTGGAAACAGCTCTGTACTGTAGTATACAGCGTATACTGTACGGGTACAGCCTCCCCCTATCTCCACGCGCTCCCATGGCACCCACGTTTGACGGCGGAGCATTTCCGAATGTCTGGTTTTCAGCTCTACATTTTGACATACGAGGGACCGAATGAGGAGGAGTCATGGTGAGCCATGGTTGCGCCGTGTTTGGGGGCCAAAGGGGCGGCTATTGGTCGGGGTCTGTTTTCGCCCCATCTCGTACAACTTAGATGGATTTAGCCTAGTCGCGCGCATCATCAGTGGTTTAATCAAATAGGTTTGCGATAAGATTCATCTGTATGGAACAAACCTAGAAGTGATGGAATAGTAGAATTGTAGTAGTAGTAGTAGTCTAGTAATATGATATGAGAGAAGGGGGTTGAGCTCAATTTCCCGCGTACTCCAGTCTCCAGTCCAGTCTTCAAACCAGGCCAAGTAACGCCGATAGCCATGCATCTATCCTATAGAAAGAACAAGCCAGCTTTATTGCACATCGTGTTGAAGGAACAATAGCTGCAAACAAAACACAAGCAAGAATCATAAGTCGTAAGAAGAGAAGGAGGTAGACATCAAAGTCACAGTAGAGGAGGGTACGCAGAATGAAGAGAGAATTGGTCCGACTCCAGCTCCGACTGTGGGGTCAAGGGACAGGCAAGCGACGGTTCCGCGGGGGTAGAAGGCGAGCTTTCAGATTGGTCGTCGCCGTATCCTTGCGACAAGGCTGGCATCTGGCGAGAAGAAAGAGAAATTCGTTAGCTCCTTCTGCTTTGGAACTGCGGGTACGTCGCCCTGATGGAAGGGAGGGTATGGGTATGTACAGGAACGTTACTATTCTCCGCGTGGTGATGGTGATGGTGTTGCGGCGGAGAGAGGTCGATTCCCGCCATCGAGGCGTAGCTCATGTTGAAAGGGCTGATGATATCGTCGTCGCCGTAAGAGTACTTTTTGGTTGCGGGACCGGCGCCGTGCATTGAAAGTGGGAGGAGAGATGGCATCGGAGACGGGTAATCGTGATGATAAGGATCACTGAAGGAGTGGTGGTATGGTGATGGATGACTGCCGTATGAAGAGTGAGAGTAAGGGTCGAGAGAGGAGTATGGGGGGTAGGACAAGATGGGCGGAGGCGAGGTGGAAAGCTGGCGTGTGCTTTGGTATGAGAACATCGACCCGCGATCTTCCTGCGTCGAGTAGCTATCGTATGAAGCTCGGTCTGTCGAAGCAGGGCTGTGGATGTCCGAGGTGGACTTGGTTGCGCGGGCATGCTTTGCGCGAGACTTGGCCGACATTCTGACTGGGGGTTCTGACTTCTCGAGGGACCGTTCTGGTGATTCGGAAGCTGAGGCGGCGCGTTTCTCCAGATCCTCCAGGCGGCGCTTTAACTTCTTGCCTGTTACCAGTTAGATTCGCTCAAGACCTCTAGAGGACAAGACGTACGGTAATTCCGCTGCGCAATGCGGTTCTGGATGCGGCGCCGTTCAGCCAAGTCGGAGATCTTGGTCCAGTCCTCATTTGGATTGGCATTGGGACTGAAGGCACTGCTGGTGCTGTGATTTCTTGAGCTCGCCGAATACGAATAACCGGAGGAACGGTGCATTGTTGAAGCTGTCATGTATGAGAGAGGACTATGTGTGGGGGTTCTGGTGAAGGAGTGGTGATGGGTATGAATTCTGGACTAATACAGCTGACGAGATGGGGAGGAAGGAGGCTAGAAAGTCTCAGCCTGGTCGATGTGAATAGCGGCTGAAAATCCGAGGAGGCATGGAGGCAGTATTTATTCACTCGAGCAGTGAAGAGAGCTGTTGCTAAGCCCCGGACTCCGACCCAAACAGGCAGTGCCATTGAGCCGTTGCGATAGAGGGCCAGTCCGTGCGAGTAGCTGAATAAATTCGCATTATTTTAAATCGCTTTGGGATGGCCATGTGTTGGTAAGGCTGCGTCACTTATTGAGGCTGTTGACGGAACCCCGGACACCCGATATCACCGAGCGCCCTTTTTACCTCCGTGGAATATACGGGCGTAGCCTTAGGACGCAGGACCCAGGCAGGGGGGCTGGTCCAGAAACACTCGGCTGTGCTCTTGGAATGGTCCACACTCTGACCCATCCAGCACAGTAATGATCATTCTCGATGATTTGTCTGTTGCGGGTGAATTGTGACTGTAGAACTAGACCATGGTCCCTGGGAGGTGCCAGTCCTGTCGGCGTATAGCGTAGATGAAGATCGGGTTAGATCTGCGCTATTTCTTTTGGTGCTGTCTTCAGTTTCTTCTTTGTTCGTCCTCCTTGATTTTCTTTTTCTTTTTCTTTTTTTCTTTTTCGGTTTCTGCTTCGCAGAGTGGCTCGTGGCTGAACGAGTACGATGCAATCCGAGTACGCCGGGCGAGCGACGAAAGCGGCTAGCTCGACTCCCTTGATTCCTGTCATCACTCCGTCCACGACTCCACGCGCAATTCTTCGCGAGTCCCCTAGTCAGTGCGTGGCTGGATAATTCTGACTGTCAACGCCGTCCACGACTCCACGCGCAATTCTTCGCGAGTCCCCTAGTCAGTGCGTGGCTGGATAATTCTGACTGTCAACGCCGTATCTACAGTTACACACAATTTAGCCTTCTCACTGTGATATTCTAACATCTTGCGCTTGTCTGTTGATCCTTCCTTCGAAGCCATGCTGCATTAGCGGCATATCCTAGATTCCTGCTGCACGTCCATGTATCAGCTCGGCCCAGAGTACGTACGCATTGCTGTGGTGCACTACTCAGTAACGGGCTATTGAATATTGATTTTAAGATACTCCGGGCCCTGGGTTTGCGATTGACGGCGCTGAATATGGCCCCAAGGAAACTAGTGCATTGCCCATGGACGGTCAATAATGACATCCTTCGCAATTCGACCAGAGTCGCTCGACCCTGCAGTGTGTGCTGATGCGTCGGACGAACCATAGCGCTCGGATCAGAGCATGCTGGAGCTTGGCCTCCACGCCAGATAGCGACATACCCGTCATCTCGGATTCCGGAGTAATCCATGCCTAGTTGATGACTTGAACTCCGGTGACTCTTAGTTCCAGCGAGACTCCGTTAACTAGAAGATTCCGTCATGACAAATTTGAGGGCGACAGTCGCCAGCATGGGATAGGATGGGCCGTGGCCCATGGCATGTATCACCCACCTTACATGAAGAATCCGCCTTTCGCCCAATCACAACTACCTCTCGGTTCCCAAAGTTGGGGGCGCTTCGAAAATGACCTCTTGCGTCTGAGATGCGGCGAGAAAGCATGCCACAATCGACCAAACGCACGGTCTCGATTTCGGCCACGTTGCACCCCTTGATCTTGGCACTCCGGCTAAGGATAAAGATCTCACTCCCAAGAGGGTGGATACGCAATCGCATACGGAGTAGATCCCAGTTCCTGATCCTGCCTTTTGAGGTCAAGAGCGGCGTCCTAGAAAGCCCGGCAATGTCTCGGGAACTTGTACTTGTGAAACCACCAACCCAATTCAAATCTTCATTACCGTGACTCTCGCGACTCACCACGGGCCCTGGAGATAACAGCAGTGCAGACCTAGAAAGCGCAGAGCCTATACATGTGGATCATGCGCTATCAGGCCAAAGTGGAACTCTGCCGTGGCTGACGCTGGCTCCCTGCCTTTGGGGTCCAGAATACTTTCAGGTTCCCAGCAGCCCCGAGGGCCGACTCCTTGCTGAGCCGACCTGCCGTGCCATGACATGAAACTCGTGGTTCAGGTTGTGATACATGCCAGTTCGCTCGTGGACTCGGCTTGCTACTATCACTATGCTGACTTGACATGCGACCACGCGTGATGGTCAGTCGGTTTTCGCCAATAACCGAGCCAAGGGGAAGGTATGTTCTACAGCCGACGGCATATCGTTATCTCCGCCATACCCCCGCCGAATCCATCCCTTGTAGACCACGCGTTCAGCTGAGAACCCGCCTATGCCAAATGAGCCTCAGAGCCCTGCAGCTGACCGTTTATTGGCCGCGGCCCAGGTTGGAGAAGATTCCTCACGAGTCGATATGGAGACGCGGCTGAACAAGTTGGCACTTTATTTCGTGATAAGTCGACAACGGACGCTAGCGTACGCCAGTACCTAAGTAGGGCTGAAGAATCCAACAGTAGTTTCAGAGCATCATTGGCTGGCTCGCAAGCTCCGCAGCTTCCGCCGAATTCAGCACTGCCTACCCTCCTAGAAGGCCGTAAATCTGTCAGTCCAGGATTCCACGAGCTGGCCAATCATACTAAAACCTATTATGTTGCTGCGGTTTCATGCAAAGGCTCCGAGTTTGCAAGATCATGGACGCCTGACCTGGGGTCAAACAGGTAAACCTTCATGACCGGGTGGGAGCCTAGAAACAAGCGCTGTTGGTTTGCATGTAACCCAAACGGCGACCGGACTGGCTGTTGACAAGCAGAGTTAATTCCGGACACGATCGCTCTCCGACTAGATTTGACTTGAAACATCATCAAGCCAGGCTTTCCCGGTAATTATTACTGGCTTCGACCCCGGCAAATACTCGAGCAGAGCCGCGCAATGGAATTGTCGGATGGGTGCACAGAGCCATGCGGTCAGCAGACTCGAAGTCTCAGCAAACATTCTAGAAGCAGTGAGGCATGCCGCATGAGCGGTCAGATTCTAATTTGGTCGGGAAGGGCCGAAACAATGCACTGGCATGGTGAGTGGCATTTACACCTTGGAGTCCATGCAGTCAATTCCATGGCTGCTCCGTAAGCCGGCTGAAGATTATCAATCAAGAGGGCTTGGTGTGACTCAATATAACATATGAAGCTATGGACACTGGCGGGCGGTGCTCAGTGGTCTAGTGTCGGCATGGCCCGTGTCATTGTAATTGTCCGGGCTGGAGAATAATACCTTTGATTCCTCTTGCTGATGTCTGATGAGCCAGGATCAAGGGCTAAGGCTTAGCGTTCTGTCCGTGGAGATTCTTGTGGCTGACGACGGAGGACGAGTTGGCTTGGTCATCCAGTCTGTAGTAGGATCCTCTTTGATCTCACGTGCCTAGTATTCTATCCTCACCTTGTTCTTACAAGTATAGAACCAATGCTTGACTCTACCATCAAACTCCAGTTGTATCAAATCCAGCTTGGATCACCTACGACGCCGTCAGAGTAGCATGACAAGCAAGCTTGGTGCTGAATTAATACAATGTCTCGTGACAATATTTCTAATATCTCTGTAGAACAGACACCATTAAAGACATTTGCTGAGGCAATATCATTAATAATGCCTTGACTTCTGCAGGGCTGCATCACCACGTTCTTGACCACGCAGTTTCCCCTCTCCAGCCCTCCCTCTCAACACGCTGGACCTAACACAACAGACCTTCACAATATCATCCATGCGAGGACCACCATTCTCAACTGAGGGTTACGGGTGCCTTTGCCTTTGGCTAAACCACACTGGGAACTGAATCCAACTTCTGGCATTCTAACAGCGGCCATGTCTCAGGCGTTAAGCTTAGGCGACCTTAGTCGACTTCCACATGATGTTCGACGCTTGATCTGGACTGAATTCGCTGGGAAACCGAGCCGGTCAACAGACTCGGCCTCTCCTGCGTCTGGCCCTTGTTCCTTACGTGCCAGCATCCTCCGAGAAAGCATCCTACGAGCCAGTAAAGACATGTACAAGGAACTAAACGACTTTTTGTTCTTCGGAGGCTCGTTACAGATTGAGATAGGCCCGTATGCTGATACTCGCCTTCGTTTTTCGCGTGTTCACGTTCATCAACTCGATTCCAGTCCCTCTGTGCTCAGAGAATGCGCCATCCAGACCTTGATGTAGTTGGACTCCCGCAGCCTCGATCTATTTCCCTGGCATATACTCGACGGAGTCAGAGTGGTTCTTGAATCGCCATACACGTGGGGGATGAAGAGTATATACTACATGTGGAAGAACATAGAGCTTGTGGTCAAGATACTCAGAAAAGCCTGTGTTATACGTCGCCTCATCGTATCCTTCCATGAAGACGACCTTGTCCATCCGGGAAACCCTGGTTTGCGTGACTTTGACTACAAGTTCTTCCTCCGGCCGTTCAATCACCTGCGACAAATGATTCCCCTGATTGAGGTCGTGACAGTCTCCAATTCCTTCGCATCTCAATTAGATTAGAGATTGATCGACTGTATTCTTGGTACGAACTACGAACCGGGGACGGACAACGAGCCGATTGACCAGCAGGAACTCCGATGCAAATTTGGCAGAAGACAGGTACAACGTTTGCCTCATGGCTTCGACTCCCGGTGCTCAATGGGGGTTCTCGCTTTCGACCCTTGAGCCTCTTCACCAAGCGATTCTTGCGAGTGGTTGAGAGAGATGCCCAGTGGCAAATGCGAGTTCAGAGAACGATTCGACTAGCTGTGGGCCAAATGCCGAGACTTCGTATGCAAGGTCAACCCTACATTCTCTCTTATTTTGAAAGCACATCAGGCTCTGGCACACAGGACATGGGCAGCTGATCCCATGTATGATCGCTTCGCTTCCAAGAAAACAATTACCAAGCTTGATGGGTTAGCTGATGCCCTAGGCACAGCCTACATTACCTGTTTATAGGGCTCCCAAGGCGTTGCTCAACAGTCATAGCCTTAGCCAGCCTTGTTTTGACTCTGACGAACATGGTCCTCCTGCGCGGCTGGAGGCTGCCTTTTCACTGCATCCGAGCAGTGGGCAATGATGACGTACTTGCAACACTTGAACTGAAAGCAACAATCACTACTGTATTGTGAGCCTATCACCTGAAGCGCCATTGTTATCCTTCATTCAATCCAGCCTTGGAGCCAGAGTCAACTCAGCTTGAGCGGCGGGGATTCCGGTACAACTGGTGTATGCCTTGGTCGTACGGAGTACAGTCACACGGAATAGATCATTGGCACAGTCCATCTTTTGTTTTTGTTTTTTCAAGAATGGACAAGACGATCTCTTGGTTACTTATCTAGTAAAAACTCAAATTAGGCCACTGAGCTACTCCAGATTCTCCGCAGAGCCGGCTTGAATGCTACCATAGACACTGGAAACTGTATGCCCTAGTCGAAAAGCGAGCCAGAACAAAGAACCGGGAATTTGCCTGCAGGCGACCACGTCCAGTCCCATCACCTAGTCTACTAATCTCCGAAAGTCCGACAATGAAATCCAGCATCCCTTCCAGTCTGTATACCTTCTCTGTACCGGACATTCCATAAGCGGGATGTCTAGGCCCATACCGAGGGCACGGTACCGCGCTTGGTGTCTCTTGACCTAAGAACTTTGATCTGCATTTGCACCTGCAGATTACCAAAGGAGCATTAGACTATTTCGACCACCTCGGCTTGAAATCGATGACTTCGCGGCTGCATGTCGAGCGAGTGTTCATTGTTCATTTAGTTCCAATAGTCCCAGAAATGGTGTGACCGTGGACCACTTGCCGTAGATTGAAGATGGCCTGGTTACAAGCTATTAATGCTAGATGCAAGAGAAATAAATGCCACACCCAATCAGAAATCAGAACTGCTGGTGGTCGATCTGGGTGCCGATCTGGGTGTGCCCAGTCTGCAGGCTTTCAGCTCAGCATGGCAGGAGTTATCGACACGCACTCTCCGGCTTCGTCCATAGTTGCTTGTTTTGAGTCGACTTCGATGAGGGAGAATAACTCCGTCGCCCATGCATTGTTCCCAGCGTTCTCGGTGACTTCGGAACCTACTCGGCTCTTCTCTGCTCAGTCGTCTGATCCCTGCTATACAAGATGACGCTTAGAGTGCGCCGTAGGCTGTTAGCCGTCTTAATCAGAACTTACTCCCCCCTGGGCTCTAATCTCAGCACCCCTCGTATTCCCAGTTCAGTGATCTAATCTTCGATTTGCGATAACCTGCGTCGCGCCAGCGAATCATCGCTGCAGTCGAGCAGACAGCCCAGTCTGTTTTGAAAGATGCACGCCGTCGCACCATCTAGCCCAAAGAGGCAAAAGGGCCTTGAGTTGGGGTCGTGTGGCATGGATATGGGCCATGGATGGAATGGGATGTGATAGCGACGCAGGCATCTGTACGGAGTAGCACACTACTACTACCGTCGTCGCCTTCGCCGGGGCCCTGGTCTTCGCCTCCTTCGCCCTCACACCGGCATTTCAGCCCCAGCCTTTCCTCGAATCGAACTGGCATCCGAAGCCCGCTCGTGCCTTCAGGCTTCGGCCCTGGCCAGCCGGCCCAAGCCCAGATCGCAACAGATGCGCATTGGACGAACGCATGCGGTGATTCGTAAGCCCGCGGGATCCCTCCGCGCGTGCGTGAGTCTCAGCCTTACGGGCTACCAAGCCGCTACTTCCTTTAGCACAGTAGTGCTCACTTGTTATATGGTAGCCATGTACTCTGTACGGAGTACATTCTAGGTACTGGGCGTCCGTTTCAGCCTCTGAAATCTGGGGTGGTGGTTCCGTATTGCCGTAGTCAGTATCAAGATGCGCCCATCTGCATATGCACCGGGGCAACTGCAGCACTGCGCCGTACGTCGCGACCATTCCGGAAGCCACGAGGCCATGATATTGAAGGAGGGAATGCAATTCAGTCCAGTCCAGTCCAGTCTACGTCACGACAGATGGATTCGGGCTGTCCTATGGTAGTCTGTAGACTTTACATCCCTACCGAACGAGGCGACTTTTCGGCGCCCCGGCTGAAACGCACGTCGTCTTTTGTGTTTATGCTGCATATCTTCCAGGCTTCTGCCTATCTGTGACCATCAAGGCCACCCCCCGCGGTCGCCCGGGCCTGATGTGACATCAATGATCTGGAGGACTGTGACACGAACACTACGGAGTCCCTCGGCCAAGGCGTCTCGCAGCTCGGCCACGTCCGGGGCCGCTCGCGTACGATTATTAATGCATGTAGTACCGTATGTGCTGTTTCTATGTGTGCGCTACACTCCCATATGCCGGCGAATCTGGCGATGGATGGGCAAGGCAGGACAAGGCGCGGCTGAAAATGCGAGACGACGCAATGCGCCCTCGAGTCTCCTTCTCTACCCGTTCGTGCATTGTGCCTCTTGGTGCCGTATCCAGTGATCAGTTGTTGTACTACGTGGGCGACAGTGCAGGCAGCCGGGATTTAGGCGTCCCGCATGGTGAATTGATGACTGGGTGGGCTATTTATATCTGCGACGGGGGCTGGCTCAATTGGTGGGTTAGTGGGCATTGCGTTCTGCACCTGGTTTGGGGCTCTGCTTCGGAGGCGAAATCCTAGATGGGCCGTGGTACGTGCGTGCGTATAGGAGAATGTTGGGGGCTTTCGGAGGTGCGCGAGGGGGCAAGTTGTTGTCTTGTCTGGGGCTCAGGCGCGGCCGCGAAGGAGGCTCAACTTGAGCGAGATGCAGTTGCAGAAGTTTGGTGACTTTGAATGTCCCGGAACAAACTACAGGACAGTGTCGCTTGCCAAGATAGCGGAGAAAGTTTGTTGCTTCGCTTCATCAGTGAAATGGAATAGTAAGTATCTAACGCTCGTGCTTGATTCTAAAATACCGACAAATTGACCCAACATATCGGTATATAGTACGTAATTGATCCGTGGAATATTCCGGTTACAGAACATAACTAAAGCATGTTAGCATGATTTTAGTACAGGGGCGGCATGCTATCTTACCTCCATGGATGCTCCTCATCACCATACTGAATTCCCTCGATCCAGTTCTTCATCTGGAGAGCAATCTCCCCAGCCTCCTCCGTCTCCTTCAAGCCGCAGTTCACAAGCTTACCACGGTAGCTGATCGTTCGTACAGGACTGACAATGGCCGCCGTACCCGAACCGAACACTTCAAGCAACCTTCCCTCGTCGGCAGCCTCTGCGACTTCCGACATTCTAATCTTGCGCTCGGAGATCTCCCAGCCCTTGGGGGCCAGTCTCTCTCTAGCAAGAGCCAGCACGGAGTCTCTGGTGACACCCTCGAGGATGGTACCGTCAAGATCGGCAGTCACTAGCTCCTTCTTGCCAGTCTCCTTATTCTTAAGCGAAACGAAAAGGTTCATCGTGCCAACCTCGGTGACATACTCTTCTTTTCCGAATAGCCACAAGTTCTGTTGGAATCCTCGAGAAGCTGCTTCCAATTGGGGAACAATGCACGGAGCATAGTTTGCACCTAACTTTTTGTCTCCAACACCCCCGGGCCAGGCACGCACGGCGTAGTCCGTCGCCTCTAACGAGATAGCCTTGAATCCAGTCGGATAATAAGGGCCTACAGGGCTTGCAATCACAAAGAGAAGAGCAGAGCCTGGTGGGCCAACGCCGAGAGTACTTTGAGTGCCGATAATCGTGGGTCGCAGATACAGTGAGTAGCCCCGAGCGCTAGTAAAGAGTTAGCAATAGATTCGGCTAGATGAACGGTTTCAGTACTCAGGAATGAATCGGCTATCGAGCTTGACCAATTCGCCAATCATCTTGGTGAGGGCCTCGCCGTCAACAGTGGGTAGGGCAATACGCGCAGAGGACTTATTCAAGCGTTGCATGTTCTTGTCGGGCCGGAACAATCGAATCTGGCCCTTGTTGTCCTTGTATGCCTTCATTCCCTCAAAACATTCAAACGCATAGTGAAACACACAGGCTGAAGGGTCGAGTTGGAGCTTTTGGTAGGGAACAATCTGTGGAGCCAGCCAGCCGTCCTTCGCAGTCCATTCAACGGTGAACATGTGGTCTAGAGGAGCAATTGTATCAGCGCACTGCGGTCTTTGCGCCGATTACTACGGGGATCGTACCAGTGAAGTTTTTCCCGAAGACAAGGTCCTTTGAGGGCAACAATTCCTTGGGTGTGGTCGTTTTTGTGATGGTAAGCTTCGAGGCATCCAAGCGAGCAGCCTCAGAGGCAACTCGAGTAGCACTGAAGCATCTTTGCCGATTCGAACGAGCGCTCTGAGCACGAGGAGCGGCGAATGCAGGTAGGGCTCGCGGACGAGCTAATTGATGGAGGGGTTTCATATCTGCTGTTGTTCGGAATTGCTCAATTAGTATATCTGAAGTAGCACGGAGAGCTTGAATCCTGTGCCAGCGAAGATGGAGAAGGAAGAGCGTTCCGGGAGCTGCTCATAAAGCAGATAATGAATGACTCCCCGGACCGTGGTGACAACTCCGAACGGACTTTTTATTAGGGTATCGGGGGACGATATCTGGGGGAAGCCAACCTTGACCAATTGGATTGTTAAAAGCTTATCGATGTCAATGATTCAATTGATATGCGCCCCTTGAGTCACAAGTCGCAGCTTGCAGTAATTGGGAGCGCAAAGAAACCCACTACCAAACAGTCCTCCGCACTTCCACAGGACCACACTTGACAGTCGGCCAGATCTCCGAAATCGGCTCTGGGTGTCTGGCAGATCGCAATAGGCGGTAAGCAACGGGTTAATGCTGTCCCTTTCACGTGACTTCTTTGAAGGACCATTCTGGGATATCTAGAGTTGCGGACATCAACCGTTGCAGGAACTCATCTTCAATCGCGGGCTGGTGGAGTGACGGCTAGACTTCATCATTCTCAGGACATTATCGTGGTTTTCGACCGTACTCCTCTGTGGTGATCCGCAATTATTTTCTTACTTCCCGCCATCTTCGAGTCGCGACTTGTCAGGCTGCGGCCATTCGAGGCACGCAAAGCGATTGTCGCATGCTGAGAAACTACTATGGTTAATATAACCTTTTGCTGATACTCCGAGACCCGGACCGACTTACAAACATGTTCTCGTCGGCGCTCAAATCGCTAAGCTCCAACATCACGGCCAACTACCAGTTTTCCCCGCATCCTACCGTGGTTTCTGGTCCCTGGAAGATTCACGATGGCAAGAAGAAATCCACGGGCACCGCAGCGTCTATCTTTATATTTGACAAAAAGGTCCTTGAGCCTCGATCTGGCGGGCTGGTAGGTCGGTCCGGAGCCTCGATCAAAAAGTTGCAGGAGGAAGTTGTCGAACGCTTAAAGCGTGAAGCTGGAAATCTCGCTCGTCTGAGGCACCCTTCAATTTTGCAAGTACTCGAGCCTGTCGAGGAGACCCGCAATGGCGGTCTTATGTTTGCAACCGAGCGAATCACTGCTTCACTTGCCGGACTTTTGCAGGATAAAGATTCGCAAGAAAACAGCGGAAGGACTGGCTCGAGGCCTTCGCGGTACATGGTCGAAGAGCCTGATGGCTCACGGAGGCGGAGGGACATGGACATTGACGAGTTAGAGATACAGAAAGGATTACTTCAAGTTTCCAAAGGATTGGAGTTCCTTCATGAGTCTGCTGGTTTAGTTCATGGCAACCTCAATCCAGAGGCTATCTTTATCAACGCCAAATCTGACTGGAAGATCTCAGGCCTGGGCTTTGCTGGTCCGGCAGACACGTCAAATTCTAAATCTGCCCTCCCTCCTCTGGCCCTGTCTGAGGTTTTGTATCAGGACCCGCGCCTTCCGCCGTCAGTTCAATTGAATCTAGACTACACTTCGCCTGATTTTGCTCTGGATTCCAATGTCAACCCCTCGGCTGATCTGTTCTCCCTTGGACTTATAATCATAGCCCTATACAACTCGCCTCATACCTCACCCTTGAAATCTCACGGCAATTTGGACGCATTTAAGCGGCTGCTCACCTCGTCGTCCTCAACACCCTCTCAAAGCAACAACTTTCTCTGTTTGGGCTCAATCCCAAAGGATGTTCTTGCGCATGTTCTGCCCAGGCTCATAACCAGAAGACCCGCCCAGCGTCTCACTGCTCGAGAGTTCCAGCAATCTCAGTATTTCGACAATATATTAGTATCGACTATCCGGTTCCTAGAGTCATTGCCGGCTAAGAATCCAAATGAAAAAGCGCAATTCATGCGTGGCTTGCAACGGGTATTGCCGGAATTCCCTGTGTCGATTTTGGAGAGAAAGCTTTTGATGGCTCTGCTGGACGAACTCAAAGACCGTGAACTCCTTTCTCTAATCCTACAAAATGTCTTTGGCATTCTGCAGCGTATTCCCACCGCGCGTCGAATCCTTCTGGAAAAGGTGATTCCGCAACTCAAAGAGGTCTTTCTAGTAGGCAAAGGTGCTTCATATGAACGGGATTCGAAGAAGGATGCAGGACTTATGGTCGTGCTTGAGAAAATGAATGTCATTGCTGAGAACTGCCCTGGAAAGGACTTCAAAGAAGGTAAGTCGCCTGTTTTAGCATACATCTCCCTACTAATCAAGCTACTAGACGTTTTGCCTTTAATCCGCTTGGGCCTCGATTCGCCTACTCATACCCTAGTGGATGCCGCCATCAAGTGCCTACCCGTCATTCTCCCTGTGCTTGATTTCAGTACCGTGAAGAACGAGGTATTCCCTCCGATTGCATCTACTTTCAGCCGTACGAATAGCCTTGCCGTCAAGGTTCGCTGCCTGGAAGCATTTGCTGTACTATGTGGTGGCTCCATCGGACAAACTGACGATCATGACGACTTGAACGGTATTACCGAGAAGAGCAAACCGCAGCCTACAAAGTCCTCGATCCTCGATAAGTACACAATTCAAGAAAAGCTCATCCCCTCTCTAAAGGCTATCAAGACGAAAGAGCCAGCCGTCATGATGGCGGCTCTCAACGTGTTTCGGCAGGTTCAAAAGATCGCCGATTCCGACTTTCTTGCCTTGGAAGTTCTTCCCGTTCTCTGGAGCTTTAGTCTTGGGCCACTTCTCGATTTGGCTCAATTTGGTCAATTCATGGCCCTGGTCAAAAGCATTTCATCAAAGGTCGAGCGTGAGCAGATGAAGAAACTTCAAGAGTTGTCTTCAGACTCATCTGGGTTTCGAAATGGGACAGTGTCCGCTTCGAGAGGCTCAAATAGCCTTGCACAGTCTGAGACAGAATCCACACGGGATAATTTTGAACGTTTGGTGCTTGGTCGGGGTGCGACGGCATCAAATGATCATGGTGAAGACATCTGGGGCGGGCTGGTCTCAGATGGACCGGCTGCGCGATCTACTACCTCACCGTCAAACTCCACTACATTCCCTTGGTCGACCACGACCGTGGGTCCTACTGCTAGCCAGCCCAGCTTGACAGCCCGCTCAGTTACGCCTGATACCAAGTTGAATTCTTTCCCGACATTGCAGCCCACGGGACTACGAAGCTCCTCCCCTGCACCAGCATTTCCAGCTTTACAGCCATCTGCCCCGAATTCTTGGAGCATGGCGAATAATCCCGGTCATCAATTTCAGTCCTTGGGTCCGAGTCCTTCTCTTGCGTCGCTCACCAGTATGAGCTCCTCCAATACCTCGTCAGCAAGATCAAACATGCAGACAACGTCAAACTACTCTGCGTTTTCGATACCACCTCCACCTTCTACACAAGCTCCCCCTGCATTTGCGAACAGCCAGTCCTCATTTGGTGGTGTTGCCCACACGTCCCCGTTTTTCAGCAATGGCGCACTGCAACCACAACAGGGGTCCCAGAAACAAGGGCTCGACAAGTACCAGAGCCTGATATGATGGCATGACAGTGCCAGACTGTACAGTCTATCCTTTTCTCCGTGCATCCATTTCTTTGCACAACTTCAAAGACTTCCGGCCGCTCGCCGGTACACTGAGTATATATATATATATATATATATGTACATCACTACATTATTCCCATTTTGCTAAGCTACTTTAACGATGTAATTGAGTCATGACCTCAACTTGTGAACAGCGCCCATATGGGAGCAGCATGCCGTTAGATTGTACTCGAAGCTTCAATGATTTTTAGGCCTAAGTCTCGTGGCCCACCACTGGATAGTGTTTCTGCCGTCTTGCTCTGAAGGACTTCTCAGGTCGATACACTTTTGGCAAACAAATATGATTTCTGCCTACATCTTTTCCATATTACGGACTATTCGGAGTAGATCATACTATAATATGGGGAATTCCCACTCACGCCAAGCAAGCCCTAGCGTTGAGACTCGGGTCGAGAAACTGACGTAGTCAAGGCTACCCGGTAGGTTAGGCATTGTTGCTCTCAGCTACACGAGAGGTGGTATCCATGTTCCCTTTACAAAGAGGGGTATGCAGGCGCTTGCCCCCCATCCTCCACCGCCCCTCCACGCTCCTCCAACCCCTTACCCGTCGACTCCCTTTCTCTTCGACAGCCACTCAACACCTTTCCCAAACAACAGCCATCATGGATGCCAATGTCAAACAACACTATCTCGCCGACTCACCTCCCAGCGTGGTTCGTCTCGAGGTGAAGCACCACTTTGACAACCTCAAGGATAAGAGCCTACGCAAATATGCTCATTATATTAGCCGGTTTGTTTCCCATCACTCCCTCCATCTGTGATCAACAACACTAACCGTTGGGATATTTGCAAATCTTAGAGCAGCCTTTGAAGGAACCCGGATAACGCTTCGACAGGTCTCACCGGAGTCTGAACCTATTTACGATTTGATTGTTGCGCTGTATCGAGCCTGCGATGGGAAATGGCCCGAGTTAGCTCAGAAGACGAGCGTTAGCGATGAAAACCTTCGCTTTTTCCTAGAATATTCCGCTCAGTTTTTGGGAAACTGTGGTAACTACAAGGGCTTCGGTGACTCAAAGTTCATTCCGCGATTGCCAGTCGACGCTTTTGAAGCTCTAGCTTCGGCCACGGCCGAGACGAAAGCTGCGTTCCAGAAAGCGAACACGACAGGGGGAGGTATCTACGAAACCAAGGAGCAGTCACTCATGCACCTTGGTTATCCAGAAGCTGGGCACATGACTTCGTATTATCCTAATTCACCGACTATCACCAAAGATGAAATCACAGCCATTGGAGACTTTTTCGAGCAGAAGGGCATGCCGCTGGAGAATACCAGACTTCGAAAAACTGCATCGGGTGACTTCGAGCTGCTGCTCGCTTCTGGTGTTTCTTCCCCTCCGGCCCGAGACAGAGACCTAGGAGATGTCGATTCTTTCGATCTGGATGGACAGCTAAAGGGAAAGAAAGTGCACCTTGTATTCGGTGACCATCAGGAAGAGATGGCTAAGGTTGCTCATAGCGTCAAGCAAGCAGGCTTGCACGCAGCAAATGACATTCAAAAGAAGATGCTCGATGCGTACGCTCTATCATTCGGCGCTGGGTCCATCGAGGCAATTAAAGAGAGTCAACGTTTATGGGTGAAGGATCAAAAGCCCGTTTTGGAGACCAACCTTGGGTTTGTTGAGACATACAGGGATCCTCATGGAGTAAGGGGAGAATGGGAGGGATTTGTTGCTTTGGTGAGTCACGCTACCTTCAAAATACTATGGTCGAATTTGCGATTAACTCCGGGATAGGTTAATCTAGAGCGCACTCAAGCTTTTGGGAAGCTCGTAGAGAGTGCAGAGAGCATGATTCCTAAGCTTCCTTGGGATGAGGACTTCGAGAAAGACAAGTTCCTCAGCCCCGATTTCACTTCACTAGAGGTCCTGAGTTTCCAATCGTCCGGTATTCCTGCCGGTATCAACCTTCCTAATTACGATGATATTCGCCAGAACCTAGGCTTCAAGAATGTTTCTTTAGGAAACGTACTTTCAGCCAAGGCGCCCAATGAACCGATCCCGTTCATTCCTGAGGCTGACCAAGAGGTCTATCGCAATTGTCGTGATCCTGCATTTGAGGTCCAAGTGGGTATTCATGAGCTCCTGGGACATGGTACCGGCAAGTTACTCCAGGAGACTGCTCCGGGCGAGTTTAACTTTGATGTGTCCAATCCGCCGGTCAGTCCAGTGACCGGGAAGCCTGTCTCTTCCTGGTACAAACCTGGTCAAACTTGGAGCTCCGTCTTCGGGGCGATTGCTTCTTCGTATGAAGAGTGCCGAGCCGAATGCGTTGCTATGGTCCTTAGCTGCGACTTCAGCATCCTCAAGATTTTCGGCTTCGGAGATGGAAAGGAAGATATCTCAAATGAGGCAGGTGATGTTCTGTTTGCTGCATACTTGCAAATGGCTCGCGCAGGCCTGGTCGCTCTGGAATTTTGGGACCCCAAGACCAAGAAGTGGGGTCAAGCTCACATGCAGGCCCGGTACAGTATCCTACGCACGTTCCTCGACGCCGGTGATGATTTTGTCAAGCTCGCTTATACCAAGGAGGATTTGTCCGACCTCGAAATCAAATTGGACCGCTCCAAGATTCTTAGCCACGGACGGCCCGCTGTGGAGAAATATCTGCAGAAACTACACGTCTACAAGAGTACGGCGGATGTCGAGGCAGGCAAAGCACTCTACGATGATATCACCTCCGTTGATGAGTGGTGGGGAACTAAAGTCCGCGATATCGTTCTAAAGAATAAGATACCCCGGAAGGTGTTTGTGCAGGGCAACACTATTTTGAATGGTGACGAAGTCACTCTCAAAGAGTATGAGCCGACACTTGAAGGTATCATCCAGAGCTTCGTCGAGCGCAACGTTTGAACACCGCTAGCCATTATGAGCCTAATCTACTATCAACATTCGAAATTTGCCAGCCATTATCTCATTTGAAGGCCATACATATATAGTCTTCTTTAGGCCGGAGTATGTAGCGCTAGTCCTTATTTAGTGCGAAGCACGTGGGAAGCCAACCCGTAAGCATCTAGGAGAGCATATAGAAACTCAGAGCTTCAAAATGCAAGTATGCTTGGATGTGGTCGATATGTGTGTATTACGGGCGTAATTTGGTCAAAACACGGTGGCATTGAGTGTGGTCGTGGCATCTGTGATCTCCTCTCGGGCACCGGATCAGCCTCCAGATGGAGCATGGCCGCCAATGGCCTTAAGCGCCTCCTGCCATCCCTCTTCTCTCTTCTTTCATTGCCCTTGCCTCACAACTACTATCTTTGCTATAGACTGTATTACATCGTCATTATTTTCAATTTCTTCAAGCACTGTTTGACTTGTTCATCCCCACCACGATATTCCCGGCTTTCATGTGCAAACAAGCTTGACTGGTGGGCTCCTGATCGACAAGAGTAGGAGAGTCTGGATCACCTCCGAACAACGGGACGGACGACCTTCTTAGTCCACGTCGACTCCCTTCGGTCAGTCCATATACATCACAGTCATTCAAGCCCATCACTACGCATTTCGACGCCTTGTCGTGGCCACCGGATTCTCGTGGCTCGCCTCCCACGGCGCGGCCGCCTCACCACCAGGACGACTCCTATACCGCACCGCCGCCGCATTCCCCCTGCTCAGAAGCTTCATCCTCTAGCTTCGTCTCTTCTTGTCCACCTCCATTCTCATCGCTCGTTTTCCCATCCACAACTGATCCTCATCGCTCAGAGCCTACGGCTTTCGAAACGGGCTGCGCTTTTCCCCCGGCCTTCACTTCTCCACCTTCCGACGGAGGTCCTTTAGAGCCCGAGCCGTCCTCGGCATTAGTCGCGGAAACCAAATCATCTTTCGCTCGAGATCCAAAGGGAGAGCAGAGCTCCGACGAAGGAGAACCTCCTCCTCCATACACTGAGGGATCTAGTCCTATTAACTCATTCACATACGTTATGGCGGCAGCAGGGGGCGCGTCGAGTATCATTACTCAGGTACAACAAACGGGAGGGCCTCCGATCAACACACTTGGTGGTATGCGCACTCGGAGCTCTGCCTGATTATAGTTAAACGGTCTGATCGCTAATGACCTGGTTATTTTAGATGTTGGCGGCGACGAGCACATTACTCTGGATCTTCGGTAAGGACTTAATCAATCGCGCCATTGACTCACGGTCTAATCGCCTGCTAGGGGTACTCGGTTTACGCTATCTCGCGATGAGTTATTGACATTACCGGAGTTTGTCCTGCTATCACTTTTCCCGAACGGCTTGCTTCCGGACGGGCATATGAGTGGCTTCCACGAAAGCGATGTATATCCTGTTGATGTAAGTGACTAAGTTCTTTCATGAAGCTATTCTAATTAGGTTTAATGATGCTGATAATTGATTTCAGTATGACCCAGCCTCACTCCAATATATGCTAGACTTCTTCCGTTCCGTCGCTCAGTCTATCCCGTCCTCAGCGTCCGCCTCTCCAGACCTTGACGTAGCTCCTGATTCTATGCAAAGCTCAACAAGAGATATGCTCCAGGATCGCGCGGGAATTATCGTCTTACGCGAAGATCTAGATTTCTATGTCATTCCTCCTCGACCAGACATCGACCACGGAGAGACGATGGAGGTTAAGAGAAACGCTGCAAAGGCGCTCTTACGACAAGATGGAATATTCTCCGGATTAAGGAAAAGCGATGAGCCTGGTTCTACCGAGCAACATCTAATTGAGATGCTCACTGCAGGGTAAGCCCTTCTTGGCTTTCCGACTGCCCATCCATAAAAAAAACTGACTCGGCGGTAGGGGGTTCGATCGTGAGGATCATTGGGGCCACCGGGCCCCAGAGCCTAATAAGGCGGTAATATGCAGCCTTGCATTGGCTAAGCTTCGAACCGACATCAGGGGTGACCTCGCTAGCAACAACGTAGGAATGGCTCAGAAGCTTCTTCTCTTCTGGCGGAAGCCAGCACGACGATGCTGGTGGGAGGGCGTTGAATTGGACGACGTCGAAGGTGTTGAAGGCAAAATCAAGATTTGGATTCGTAGGGTCTGGACCCTAGAAATGGTAAGCTTCCTGGTTTCTTATGCCGTTTCTTATCCAATATACTGACACGGGCTTAGAGCGTAATTGGGCTACGATAGTCTTGACGACTAGCCCTGAAAACTTTTGTTTCATTTGTTTCGTCCCATTATACCAGCTATCACTGTATATCTTTCTCCAGTCGCGTTCCGATGCATACCAAAGGCTCAGTGTTATGATCAGCAATCTGTATCCTATCCCCTGAAGCCGCTTTTTTTGCGGAATATACGATATCCCCTAGTTTCAGAGTCTATCCGCTGACCAGAAAATTGGCATCTGTGAATTGTTTGGTGCTTGTCATTGTGATCTTGTGCGATTATGTTTATAGTGCGTACTTGCAGGCCGGCCTCCATGCATTGATTTGTCTGCATCATTCTTTTCTTACGCTCGCACCCCTCTGTCCACCCTTCCAGGCTGTCCTATACTTTGACCTCTACGAACCGCTAGATAGCATATCCCCCATACTTTCAACAGTCTTACTAGATAATATCATTCATCATGCAAAAGGATAAACATTCCTACTAATTGAATGGGCTGCGCTTCTAAAGAGCTTTTGCCGGCAGCATGATCTGATCACGTGACAGTGGCTCTGGAATGGGGCTAGCGCAGTCCGGTGCATCCTTTGGCAAAACGCGGAGCTTGAGCGCGATCCCCATCTTCAAGTCTCGCTGGAATTATTCTTGGCTCAAACTGAGCGCACGCGATTTAGTCCTTGCAAACTACTCAATCGAAGGTACCTGTTGTTAGACGCAATAACTACGCGCGCAACTCGGCGCCATCTACTTGCAATCACCTCCGTTTTCTCATCCCCCGGTTCTTGAACAATCAAATTCGCGGACGCTATTTATCTATCGCTGATTGCGGCTCATAACGCCCCTAAGAGCCGAGACACTACACGACAGGGACATGTCAATGACCATATAAATGGCCAACATGTCCCCTTCTAGAGGATATATCACATCCTATCCACCACGGCTGCGGCAGTATGCGAACGCGCTCTTCACGCCTGTCATTCCTCAGACTCAAGTTGGTCCGACACCGCGGACCACGAAACGAGGGACTGCAGCAATTAATTACGCGGAAGATGGCTTTGACGATGACGACTTTGATGATAGCGAAGGTCCCCGGCGCCCTACAGGTCTAAGAAGTCTTCGGCGCGAGGAATCCTCGTTTGACAAGTCGGCACTGGCGGAAAAGCTAGGAAAGGAGACACACGCGCCAGTAGAGGTTCAAGGGATATTTCGGGAGTGGGTAATCAAAAAAATGATACGGCCCGCGTATGTGTTTCCTCAATGAACCAGTCTTTCTCGGTCCTTGCTGATTTGCGCCGTCCCTGGATTAGGTGTGCCGACCAATTGCAGATCCAAGCACAACTTCCTCTCACCCTTATACCCATTCGAATTGACCTCGAAGTTCCGGCGCATCAACCTCTCGAACCTTTCCAGTTTCCCCGGCATATTCTCGACCCAGCGATCAATCCGACATTGCCTGCGTACAGGCGACCAGACCCATTGCCAGCTTTTCGGATTAAGGACACGTTCATGTGGAACCTGCATGAAGCATTCTCTACACCTGAAGAATTTGCTAATGGGTTTGTCCATGACTTGGACCTTCCCAACCAACAAGCAATGACATTAGCGATTGCTACCCAGATCCGCCAGCAACTAGAGGAATATGCCGGCGTTGCGCTACATCCCTTATTCCAGAGCACACAGCCGAAATCAGCTGCTTCACAAGCAGGTCTTTCGCGTGATGTATCGTCCACTCCTGCGCCAACGCATGCTGCGACGCCAGACAGTCGAGACGCTCTGGTGACAGCGACGAAAGAGCCATTCGTGAACGACAGCATCCTAAATCCAGATGATACGTACAGGTGTATGATAAATCTGAACATCAACTTACAAAACAAGCTGTATACAGACAAATTTGAGTGGTCTCTTCTACATCCTCCAGGGATGGCTGAGGAATTCGCGAGGGTTACTTGCGCAGACCTTGGCCTTGGGGGCGAATGGGTCGGAGCTATTGCCCATGGGATTTATGAGGCAGTCTTAAAGCTTAAAAAAGAGGTCTGCGAAAATGGCGGTCTTATCAGCGGTCTGGGCAGCTATGGAACCGAGATCGATAACCAAGCGGCGAACGGCGCTGAGGCGGGTTGGCGATACGACCCCGAAGGGCTCGGCGACGAGTGGGAACCCAAAGTTGAAACTCTGTCAAAGGAAGAGATCGAGAAGCGTGAGGGAGATCGCGAGCGACAAATCAGACGCTTGCGTCGTGAAACAGCTCGGTTTTCCTCCACGGCGGGCATCACGCCAGAAGTTTCACGGCAAGGAAGTGGCTTTTTCGATGTTGATAGCGAGACGCCTTTGGGACGAGGCGAGAGGAACAAGCGAAAGCGACGCTTTCGTAGTCTCAGTCCCTCAGGCAGGGGAGGTACACCTGGTGGTCGAGGCACCCCAGACACCGGATCAGGCGCCGGCTATGGTGGAGGTGGTGGTACATTATCCGACTGGTTGGTACTACCTGCCTTTGTCCCTCTTTCATCAACTAACAACTGTAGGGAACGACAAAATTGGCGATGCAGCAACTGCATGGTCTGGGGTTCAGCAGTATGGGCTGTACGCGACGGGCCCGCTGGTCCAAGGGTAAGCCAACTCAGTCCGGATCATCTTCCCTTGCTAACATATGCAGACACTCTGTCACAATTGTGGTCTCCTTTATGAGCGAGACAAGGTTGTCCCTGAATGGTCGAGAAATCTACACCGCCATGATGTACCCGTTGGACGCGTATGAGCAGCGTCTCGATCACCTCATAGGGGAACTAAATCCCGCAACCTACGCTGCCTGTTCCCGTCAAAGGCCTGACCTCATCACCGGCATGACTCGTCGTCTCAATACAGGATGGCCGTTATGCTTCCGCTGTCTTCATTTTGAAACCTGCCTAGTCCATGTACTATTAAGCTTGGCCATGATATCTAATGAACCCTTCCTAGCAGCACTGGCGTACTGTACCTACGGAGTACTCTATTTCTTGCCTTCTTCTCTTTCACTTTTTTTTTTCTATTATTACCCTTGTTTTGAATCCTTGTGTTGTGAACGTGTATACTTGCCTGTCGGGTGGGATGGTGGCTTTTTATACTTTCCGTTTCTCTACTGCTAGATCTGGTAAAAAGCAGAATAGAAATCATCCTAAACGCCACAGGGTGCCTACTCACTTGAGTCACTTTTAGAAATTTTGATAGGCCTCATACATCTAAAGAAGTCATAGATGAGCATTGGGTCAATGGCTATAAGATAACAGTACCATTCCTCGCCAACTCACTAAAACAGCTGGAAGGTGCTGGCTCAAACCGACCCAATGCGCTGGCAGCACGAGGATTGCTTGAGATACTGCCAAGTTCAACTACCGAAATGGTTAACTAGCATCTCGTGCACCGCTTCACTTCCTCACTAAGAGCGGGCTCCTACCATTACGAGAATCAGTCTCGAGGGATCACAACAAACAATGATCCAAGGAAGAGCTTACCGACTGAGCCCGCCTCTTCCTCGCATCATAGGTGTTCGGGTCCAGATTGTTCTGCGACCCCGGGGCTCGAGCGTAAGGCCGAGCACCAGGGACCAGCAGAGCACCGAAACAGACCATATTCCGACTCCCTTGAACCTTGACCCCCGCGTCGATGCTGATTTGCACAGTAGTGGATGCCGCAGCCGAGCTGGCATCAGAGCCGGGGCCGGGATCCAGCTTGTGCGCTAGGATCCCTGATTGCTGAAGGGCGGCGATGATGGAGGCTGTGGTGTTTGCGACCTTGGATCTGGAGCGCGATGGCTGCGGTTGGTCTCGGACTTGCTGCGAGGCGATAGCGAGGGTGTTTTCATCGCCATGTATATTGATCGATGAGTCCAGTTTTATCGTTATAGTCCTTGAGAGGTTGTGATTAATGGGAGTTACATCTTGATAGTAAGTGGCCGTATCATCGTGATCCAAGTAGTCATCATCGTACTCGTCATACTCGTCGTGGTCGTCGTATGGATGTATATCCTGAGCGGCGATGGCTGCCGTATAACTGGGACGTGATGGTTGCGAGGTCATAGTAGCCATGGCGGTCGCTGAAGGCGTAGTTGAAGGCATAGCTGCGGTGTCAAGTGTGAATTTCAGCAGAGGTTGCTGCGAGACTTTTGCGCAGGTTGTATATTGGCGCATTGCTGTATATAACGGCAAATTAGGGCTAGCTTCTTGCGCGCCTGGAAGATATGTCGATAAGAGACAACGCCGTGGGATCAGAGAAACGACCCCACAGTAATTCTGTACTAGCTGCGAGGACTAAATGATAGATGGAGGCCTACAACAAAAATAGAGATAGCCATCAGAGCTACGCCAATATATAGTACTCTTATCCGTCCATGATCCTTACAAGGGTGCCCCAACCCTGGACAGGAGAGATCGACGATCAATTAGCACAACAATCACTATCGTAAAAAAAAGTAAGTTAGACATTAGGTGTAAACGGCCCACCCCAATTGACGAAGGTAAGCTCAATAGGCGGGAAGCGCAACAATCAGGTCAAGGGTGGGAGTCGCTTATTGAGACACCCTGATTGTTCTCCCTCCATCAATAGGAATTCCCGCCTTCAATGGCATCACGTGCTCTGCCAGCTGTCAATAGGATGCATGACAATTTGAAAACATAATAACCATCAATACAATGACAAATCTGATATTCCTTTCAATTGTAGTGCTCTCAAATAGGGCAGCCGAAGGTGAAACGCCTTGTCCCATTCGAGCATGCAATGGTCTAATGCTATAGGTAATATTTGCTAGTTCACAAACAGAATTGGGTATAAACTAAGCCCAACGGTCACCGTGATTCCAGCTTGCGTAGAGCGAGTCATGGTCATTTGACTCAGGCCTTTTCGTTGGCTCGGCACTAGGTGTGTTCGAAACCGCGTCGCCGGTGACATGGGAGGTTATGCGTTCTGAGATAACACCTATTTGTTGAGGAGCAGTCAGGTCTCGGAGCCTGTGTCTTACTCGGCGCGTATAGTGCTTGGCGTAGCTGTGCCACTGAACTTACTTCTGTCGTTGGGTGCAACATGAACATAGTCGTTCTGACCAATGGATCTCCAAGACTTCTTCAACTCAAGTTCCTGCTGTTTGCCTTCCGGATAGTACGGCCCACCAGGATGCAAAGACTGCGCAGTCTGGACGCTGATTAGCAGAGACAAAAGCCAGCGGAAATGTTTCGATTATAACAGCGCGCTGGTCACGCCAGTCGAAATCTACGACAATCACGGACCACTGACTTCGCGAAATTCATCTCCCTCGAGTTGGACCTCACGGTCTCGTATGCGCCGCATTAACGCTAGGAAATTACTATCTCGGAATTTCTGATTCGTCTCATGACTGACGCTGTTCAATAAGTGGCCCGCAGTCCGAGCAAGCTCATCTGCCTCGGTCGCCGCCGCTTGAGAATCGTCCTTGTCGACTGGTGGAATAGTGTCGGACCCAATCCGAATTGTTCCCTGTGTTGCTGATTGAGTCACAACCTCTTCAGTTCCAGAATTCGAGTTATGCTCGGTGACTGTCGCCTCAATTGCCGACTCGTCGAACTGAGATGCCATGTCCGCCTTGGCCTGCTGAAATGCAGCCTCGAAGGCCGAGTCGTCAAACACGCCAACTCCCGAATCTTGAACCGTTTCCGACGCCGAACCGTAAGTGCCTATCTGAGATCCGGCCATGGCATAGGCAGGTGCGAATGATGGTTGAAACCTTTGATTGAAAGGTTGTGTCTGCTGCAGCGCGGGCGTGTGCTGGAGCCGTTGCTGCTGCTGTCTTAAGAACTCGCTGTGCCATTCTTGATGTGGCACTGTCGACATGAAAGCTGCAGATGGCCCAGGCTGATGATTGATAGGCTGCGATGGCCCTGAGATATGAAGGTTCTGAAAATCGCTTGCCCAGTTCAGCGCGTCGGTTGGATGGGATATAGACATATGTGGAGCGGGCGCAGCAAAGGGGCCTCCATGTTGAATATTAGGTAAAGGGGCCCCTACAGGATTGTTCGATTCAAAGGCAGCAAATTCAGGGTCTAGAATCCCTTCATTCAGGTTTTGAGGCCGGAAACCCTAGGATGAAGACGTCAGCGTCCATCGTTAGTAGATACAGCGACTGGCCTACCTGTGAGGGAGACCGCCGCGAGATGAGCCTGTCCTGCTGCAGAGTCCGGTCCACAGAAGCATGCTTCTGGAAGTTCTGGAGTGCGTTTGACGGTCCACACAGGGCGTCACCCATGTTTGCCAACTAATGTGGGTGATGCGGTAATATACCTCAAGCTAGATGGCGAACCTAATGAGGAATATAGCGAGCTTAACTTATGTAGTGGCCTTAAATATATACAAGTACAAGTATTAGGGGAAAGAGAATGAGAAAGAAGGGACAGTGTCCGGAATCCGGAGGCGAGGAGGACAGCCGTGGGGCGGGCAAGCATAGCCCGGGCAAGCACGATAAGAGAGCCGAGGCCCGATTCTCACGTGTTGATACCGCTGACTCAGCTCTCGATAAGATAAGATCCCACACGAAATGAACCCCAAACGGACCAGCTGGTGTTTTGCTACTGTTCGGCTGTTCTTCTGCTGTTTCGCTATCACCTCAATTGCCATTATACTCTCTTGCCTTCATAATATATCAAATTTTCTCGGGATAGAGCTGTATATAGCACAGAATGGTACGTCGTCCCTGTCAAATCCGCTCGGTGCTCTGAAAAGCAGTTGCGGGACCTTGATTTACTTACCTCCTTCTCCGGAGTCCAGGCGGCCGCTCAAGTGATCTCGAACTCTGGCCACGATGACATGATTGTAAGGCTCCTTGACTTCATATTGCCTCGCATTATATCTGGTCTGACTTTCGCTCGCCGCAGCACGACGCCGGTCTCGACTATTACGGACGCCGATTGGCGACATGCTCATCCGACAGGACGATAAAGATATTTGAGATTGAGGGAGAGGCGCACAAGCTTGTTGAGACCTTGAAGGGGTGAGGAAACCCTGATGCATATGCTAAATATACGTTAATCGTTAATGCGAGTCCGCAGCCATGAAGGTCCAGTATGGTGCGTCGAG
Organism: Aspergillus multicolor; assembly: GCF_047715735.1. NCBI lineage: Eukaryota > Fungi > Ascomycota > Eurotiomycetes > Eurotiales > Aspergillaceae > Aspergillus > Aspergillus multicolor. The sequence goes on from NW_027396005.1 coordinate 88,708, forward strand.
TGGGTACGTACTTGGAGGACCAACCCAAGTGTATAAACACCGCCCGACTAATTCATCACTTACGGCATGACAGGCACACCCGAAGTTTGGCACGATTTTAGCGTCCTCATCCTATGACGGAAAAGTGCTCATCTGGCGAGAACAACATCAGAGCTCCACTGCCCCTATCGGCAGCGGCGCTTGGACGAAAGTCTTCGATTTCTCCCTGCACACCGCCTCTGTAAACATGATATCTTGGGCACCACATGAAACCGGATGTCTGCTTGCTTGCGCTTCATCTGACGGTCATGTTTCTGTCCTCGAGTTCCGCGACAACAGCTGGACACATCAAATCTTCCATGCCCACGGCATGGGCGTCAACTCTATTAGCTGGGCACCTGCCTCCGCCCCCGGTAGTCTCGTCAGCTCCAACCCTGGGTCTGGACAACAGCGGAGATTTGTAACGGGCGGTAGTGACAACCTACTCAAAATTTGGGATTACAAGTGCGGCTACCCTTCCTGTACTAGAAGCCAAAGTTGCTAATACCTGTTCTCCTAGCCCTGAGACTAAGACTTACAATACGACACAGACGCTGGAAGGACACTCCGATTGGGTTCGGGATGTCGCTTGGTCACCTAGCATTCTTTCCAAGTCATACATTGCCTCCGCGTCCCAAGATAAGACCGTTCGAGTCTGGACTGCCGATGCATCAAACCCCGGCCAGTGGACGAGCCAGGTACTCGAATTTGACAATGTCCTGTGGCGGGTGAGCTGGAGCCCTAGCGGAAACATCCTTGCAGTGAGCGGGGGGGACAACAAGGTCAGCCTGTGGAAGGAAAACCTGCGAGGGCAATGGGAGAAGGTAAAGGACATTGAAGAGTGATCATGCTCCCAGGCTCGTCGTCTCGTTATTTACCTTCATTTCTTTTTTTTCGTCTATATCCAGCCTCTGGAAAAACCTAGACCTTTAGGCTGATCCGTAATACATCTCTGAACGAACCCGAAATGGACGATCTGATCCTTCAGTATCTTTGGGCTTACACTAAGCTTGTCAATAGTCTCCTGAATCGAGGAAGTGCAACTTGCGATATCATTCTCCATTCCGCTTTCGATTTGTTTCCCCTTCGGCTTTTCTTAAGCGTTCATCATCCTTCTGAGAAGAGACCTAAGTATCCGACATCTACTGTTCCTCGAATACCAACCACATACATACGAGGTCACATACTTCATCCTTTGAGCGTACATTAGTGAAATCTTGGAATCGCTTCCGTTTTAGTTTCAACACCTGCGCTTTGTTGCTTTGAGCTCACCGTCACTCTCATCTCCCTCATCATCGACCTTTCACGGCTTCACTTTCCCAGGCCATTATCTCTTTTCAAGATTTATCGACCTCTCTCTATATTTGAATCTTTTCACACGTTTAAGCCCCCGTAAGGCACATCAATCTCATCTTATTTTCGCTGTTCCATTTAATCGCGCTTTTTAAAAGCACATAGATCTCACATTCAAATCCCGGCATTATCCAGAGTGACCATGGCCCGAATCATTGCTGGCAATACAATGCAAGACCCGCCGGCATCAATCGATCTCGTCCCTGCTTTCAGCAGCAATGAAAAGGACCATTTTCTTCAGATGCCAACCGAGGTACGTGGAACTGTGCAACACTTTCTGACTTCTCTTAACACATACAACTTTAGCTGATCCAACATGTCGCCTACTTCTTACCCGCAAACACAGACACGATTAACTTCGCATTGTGCTCAAAGGGCCTGAAAGATAAATCCTACCAGGTGAATCTCATATATGGCGAAAGCTATTTAGGGATACGTACGACGACTTGCCATACCGTACTCTCCTTGATTACAAGATCGAACATCAGATTAGAGCTTTGGCCCTTATAAGGACTGTGGAGTTTGGACATGGCCAGAAAGAACGGCAAACGTATTGGCTTGAACTCGTGGGAAACATGGTCTGGGAAAGTCTCTGGCAAAAGAAGGATGAGGGTTTGAGTAAAAACCTCAAACTATTTCGCCAGGTACTCGCTGGAACTGAGTTTATAAATCGCCCTGTAAGCGGGCATTCCATGGAGAAGCCTGGCCCGCCTTCGGATTTGTTTTGTGCTGTTCAACTAGTGAGTTCCCCGGACCATGATAATGAAGGCTATCGGCTCAATCCGCTTTACAGGCAATCACTTACTTGGCTCTGGACCCCTCCATGTCCGTCAAATGTTTACGGACCGACTATGATGCCAGAATCGTCTACGCGTGTCCCGACACAGAATCGGGGCTAGTCAGCAAGGAGTTCGACCTCTCAACCGAAACCGCGCTGCATATACGGAACTTCTGGGTCCGCCACTTGCTCAATCCAGAAGAAAGTATATTTTATAATTCATATATGAGCCTGTCTGACTGCCACAGGCCAGGGATCCCTGATCCATTGGACATCATATATCAGAAAAAGCGAAAGCTTCATCTGTCTTGGCTTGGGTATGAGTGTGAGTCTCTTCCAAAACACTGCCTCAATGAATTATATACTAACAAGGAACTTACTTCAGCATGTTTCTGCCCCTATCCACCTACTTCAAGTGATCTCGAGCTCCGACATAGTTGTGCTGATGGAAGCGGCCATATCATCGAAGTTGAGCATATTGTGAGCAATGATCTTGTCAAAAACCAGCAAAGATAATCATCATTAACTACTCGACCAGACGATCCAACTGGATATACATGACGATCCCAAAAACTGGCCTGCACTGTTTGAGGAATTCGTAACCGAATACACCCAGGGTGCGACCTTCTTCCGCGGTATTCAGACGTATCATGGATCCAGCGAAAGTCGTTCGATTGCGATAAGGGGGTTTATTGAGGGCATCTACAGAGGCGAGCTCCATGGATGCTGGTCGCGCATTTGCTGGGTCGCGTATAAACTGGTCAAAGGCTCGGATGGTGGACAGGAACAGGGGCAAGGGCTGGGGAGTTCCCTGTGGAATGGATCATGGCCGCCAATGGATATGGACACTGATTTCGAATACATTCATGGATATGAGGCAGTCCTTGTGCCTGGGAGTTCCCTTATGGTTGGGCATTGGTGGGATCCTCGAGCAGATGAGGCTACTGGGGCCAAAGGGCCGTTCATCTTCTGGCGCATTTGATGTCTTTGAAAGAGCCTCTGGATACGCAGTCGAACTTGTAGCAAGTTACTACAGGGAGGCATGAGACAGGCCCATGAATTAATCATCTGTTTTAGCGTTGACAAAGTCCGTATGGAGTAGCCTTTGTGAGGGTCGGCGTCTGATCTTTCTGATTCTAGAAGCGGTGGTGTGGGTCTCGTGAGCTCCAACTCCGAGCTTACCCCATAATTTGACGCAACTCAGGAACCGACCGCTCTTAGGGGCAGCGATATATTATTATCAAAGAGTGCGGTCTCAGCTCATCGCCGATGACTCCAACAAGGATTGAGATCCAGCCATGACTAGCAGAAACGAAGCCGATCGGTCTGCCGCCCACGCTCCGCTCCTCGCTCCGGAGTACCCAGCGAGGCACCATGACGACGCAGGCCAGCCAAAGCACTCAGGTAGTCAATTTATATGGTATCTGACCTTCTCCGCTGGAATCAGCGGTCTCCTTTTTGGATATGAGTAGGTATCTGCCCGAGTTTTATGGCTCCGAGTCTACAACTAACAAAATTGTAACAGTACCGGCGTTATCTCATCCACCTTGGTATCTATCGACTCCGATCTCTCGAACCGGCCCCTTACAACCATGGATAAAAGCCTCATTACGTCCTGCACAAGCCTCTTTGCCCTCATCGCAAGCCCGCTGGCGGGAATCTTGGCGGATAGGCTCGGTCGGAAGAAGGTCATCCTTGTTGCGGACATCTTGTTTACCGTCGGAGCATTCATTCAGGCTGCTACGAGCAAAGTGTGGGGTATGATTATTGGCAGAAGTATTGTTGGCCTCGCAGTTGGCAGTGCTAGTTTGGTTACCCCTCTGTAGGTGCAGCGGCGGCACGTGGAATACATCAAGCTAACAGCTCCATCCAGGTATATATCGGAGCTAGCACCTTCAGACGCAAGAGGCAGGCTTGTCACCATATTGAGTCTTTTTATTACTGGTGGTCAAGTGGTGGCATACATCGTCGGCTGGTTATTCTCTTATGTTGGTGGAGGATGGCGCTGGATTGTCGGCCTGGGGATGCTTCCGGCAATCTTTCAGCTCATTATCGTTGTCGCTTTACCTGAGACACCGCGATGGCTGGTGCAGGCAGGTCATAAAGACAAGGCCCAGGGTATTCTTTTAAAGGTATTTCAAGACGACCAAATTGCGAAACAAACCTTGCGGAATATTCAGCAGGAGGTTGCCGAAGAGGAAGCTGTCAACAAAACCTCCGAAGGCGCAGGCGTCAAACAGCGAGCGCATGACTTGTTTCAAATAGGAGGCAATCGAAGGGCATTGACAATTGCCGTGATGCTCCAAGCGCTGCAGCAACTATGCGGTTTCAACAGCCTCATGTATTTCTCAGCGACAATATTCTCCCTTCTTTCGTTCTCCTCGCCAACCCTCACTTCTTTATCTGTGGCAATGACAAACTTCATCTTCACGCTGCTTGCCTTTGTCTACATTGACCGGATTGGACGTCGCCGCATACTCCTCTACTCAATACCGGTCATGGCCATCTCCCTCTTTGTCTGCGCCCTAACATTCTCCTCTGTGGAGTTGCCAAATGACTCCCCAGAGGCGCACACTCGTCAAGCTACGATGGATAGCTCCGTCCTCCCGCTAGTCATCCTACTATGTCTCACTATCTACACTGCAGCCTACGCCTTTGGTCTAGGCAACGTTCCCTGGCAACAATCAGAGCTTTTTCCTTTGAACGTGCGATCACTCGGGTCTGCCCTTGCGACTGCAACAAATTGGGGCTCAAATTTTATCGTCGGGTTAACCTTTCTCCCTATGATGGATCTATCGTCTCCAAGCCTTGTCTTTACGCTTTACGGGGTTGTTAGCATCATTGGCTGGTTCGGAGTGCGTGCCATTTACCCTGAGATGAGCGGGCTCAATCTGGAAGACGTGAAGGCTCTTCTTGCAGATGACTGGGGTGTGGCGGAGAGCTTAGCCAGGGTTCGTAATAGGTCTGCCTGAGAAACATTTTTGGTTTAGATATTGGGTACTCAATAGGGTCAATGTCTCCTAAAGTGAGATTATAAAGGTAGGCAGACACTGCCAGACCCAGTGATTTAAGTGCATTGAGTCATAGTATCTAATGAGCTGCGGCCACACCAGCCTCGTCAGCTTGAGCACTAATCTTCTTCTTGTACGCGTCGACGGTACCATCGAACTTCTGGACTGTTCCCTTGTCGCAGACCCAAAGGCTGGTACAAACATTTCGCAGCATGGTTACATCGTGAGATACCATGACAACTCCACCTTCAAACTTTTGTAGCGCCTCGGATAACGCATCCATACCCTCAATATCCAAATGATTAGAAGGCTCGTCAAGAACAAGGATGTGTGGGTTTGTCAGTGACAAGCAGGCGAAAGCAACACGAGATTTTTGACCACCAGATAGCAGCTCCATGCGCTGAAGACCAGTCATACCGGTGATACCAAAACTGCAACCGTTAGTATTACTATTGCTGGGGAACCTGGGGAACTTACGCTCCAAGGTGCCGACGATACTCCTCGTCCGTCTTTCCGGGGTATGTCTTGGCCATGAAGCTCACAGCGCTGGTTGTCAAATCCAGAGCATCGACGTGATGTTGCGCAAAGTATCCAATGCGCAACCGCGGATGCTGGGACATGAGGCCGGACGTAGGCTCAAGCTGCCCGGTGAGCAACTTGAGTACCGTGGTTTTACCAGCACCGTTCGGCCCGACAATACCGATACGAGAGTCAAGTTGGACATCCAGATCAACATTGTTCAACAGATGCTTGTCTCTCGAATATCCAAAAGTAACTTCGGTCATTTGCACAATCGGCGGAGAAAGGTTCTCCACATCGGGGAATTTGAAATGCACAACATAGTCGCTCTCCGGGGGTGTTAAAACGGGCATCTTCTCCAGTTTCTTGATTCTTGACTGCGCTTCGGAGGACTTGGCTGCGTTGTAACGGAATTTATCGATGAACGCTATGAAGGTTAGCGGTTGCTCGTGGAGCGATAAGAGCAGAGGTCAAACCTTGCAAATGCGCGCGTTCAGCCATTTGCTTCTCGTACTCGCGCTTAGCCTGCTTCTTCCTCTCCTCCTTTGTTGCGTAGAAGGAGTCTGACCAGTTAGTCTTGTATTTGAGAATATGATGTTTAATACGTACCGAAGTTGGCTCCCTTGTAGTAGTCCAAACGTTCAGAGTGTTGATGAACGATATCTGTGGCAACCTCGTTCAAAAAAGCTCGATCGTGGGAAACAACAAGAACAGTGCTCGGGTACCCTTGTAAGTAGTTTGACAAGAATGTAATAGACGGCACGTCCAACATGTTAGAAGGTTCTGCGACTGTTAGCGGCTTGTTATCACCAAGTAATGACCTGATCTTACCATCCAGAAGAAGCAAATCGGGCTCGCAAAACAGAGCTCTTGCCAGAGCCAAACGCATACGCCAACCGCCAGAAAAAGTCTTCGTTGCATACTGTTGCCGTTCGGGAGAGAACCCGAGGCCGGCCAAAATACTCGCTGCTCTGGATTCGGCCTTGTCCGATTCCATCTCTGCAAGTTTCGAGTGGATATCATTCAGTGTGATATCCAGACCCTCTCGCTCATGGTCGAGCTTCGCAGCGTCTGTAGAAGTATCCGCCATTGAGGAGCGCTCCGTTTCAATGGCAGTAAGTTGTTTGGTGATTTTCTACCGCAGTGTTAGCAGGCTTCGATGTTGAAGGTCGTGAGACTGACCTCCTGGTCTGCGAGAAGACGCTTGCGCCACACATCGGCATCCAACACGGCTTGCAGTGCTGGTGTGTCATCACCAGTAATCTAATCTGTCAGCGAATTCCGAGTACGAATTACGACAAGACATACCTCCTGTTCGACGTGGAGAATCGAAATGTGACTTGGAATGGCCACTTCTCTGCGACTCAGAGCGCGGAGCAGCGTACTCTTACCAATACCGTTCTGACCAACAAGACCATACCGGCGGCCATAAGCAAGCGTAAGAGCCGCTTCGGATAGAATACGGTTGCCACCAACTGAGATATCGATGCCGTCGAGCTTGATATCCTTACTCTTCGCTTGGGAGTCCGAACCCAGCTGGAGGGGGTTGACGGCCATGAAGAACTCTTCATACGACATAGCAGCATCTGGTTCGTTCAGCAGACGAGATGCTTCGTACTGCACTGTCTTCATCTGCTTCTTCTCCTGCTTAGCGCGGATCTTGCGTTCCGCCTTCTCCAGCTTCTTGCGGTCCACGCGAGATTCCATCTTGCGCGTACCAACAGACTCAAGGTCAACATTTCCTGCAGCCAAGCCCAGAGTCGACGACATGTTCCGCTGGGAACCGACATTGATCGCCTGGTCGAGCTTCTTAGCGGCGAAGGGCATTTGTCTGCGCTCTGAATCAACCCCGTCGGAGGTGCTGAGAGAAGATATAAACTTTTCTACGAGGTTACGGATAGCCTCTTCATTTTGAGCGGAGAAGTCACCAGAAGCAGACACAAGCAACTCCGTAACCATGTCGGCGGCTTCTGCCACCGGAGATGGAGCATTCACATCTTCAACATAGGCTTTTGAAGCATGAGTTAAATACCCCTGTGATCTCGTAAGTACTCGGATAACTACCGGGGTAAGACACATACAACTGAGTACTCGGTGATCACATGGTCGAGGCCAGGAATCTGTGATTGCAGTTCCGCCTCCATGTTGGCTAGGGAATTGAGCTTATGGCGTCAAGATTGACGGTCCCAAGCGAGAGGATGATATATCTTCCGATATCTCGAAAGGGCAATCTTATATCCTATGATAGGGTTGCGGTTATAGCCTCCTCCGGGTCACCTTGGTCGTCGCAAAACTTTTGAAGTGGCGGAAATGTGGAGTAGCAATTGTGCAGTCTAAAGAATTCATGGCGCACTTGGACTACAGGATAATTGTTCACACTCCAAATGCCACTATGAGTCATTTCATTGGTCTAGAGAAAATGTATCAATCAAATACAACAAGAGATTGACATTTAGAAGTTTTCTAGATTCTCCCTTCTGTTAATTGTGTCAGTCAACTTAGTCGGCTATTGTACAACTTTACTAAGTGTGTCACATGACTTATGCTGCCAACTATGCACATTGCACCCACACCCACACAGGTGTAGTTGCGCATACAGGCCCTATGGGGTAACACTTTGAAGCCCTGGATTCAATAATCGCCTGTTACCAGACTGCCAGTCCAAGCTAACTGCTGTGTATGCACGTTTGCTGAGAATGTTGCTGCACTTTCAAGGGCTGGACCGCATTACAGCGAATTTCCCGAGTTCCAGAGGGTCAGTGCCATACAACCACAAGGATCACCCTACATCAAGGCTATAAATATATTCATTACCAGAGGGCAGGGATTGACGCCTTCTAAACGATAGTTAATGCTAGGCATTTGTCAACAAAGGCCGTGCCATCCTAGCTTAGTGCTGCCGTATTGATGCACAGGTGCATCGTCAATATTCGTTGTCAAGGCGATGAAACCGAGAGGTAGCAAGCTTCATGCACTGACCAGGCAGTTCGTCTCAACATAGCTGAGTGTGAACTGCCCACTAGGGGCGCTGGCATGTTGCGAAACCATCATTGTGGTCTCTTGTCTCAATTTCCGAACTGATGCCCCATTTCCCATTGATGCGGAGGTAAGGGCATCTTCAGCAACAGCGCACAGTGGAGCGGCTCACCAGCAAGGGTGGTGCGAAGGATGAAGGCCAGTGAAACACCGAAAGAAGGCTAGGGAGATCTGACAGTGACAACAGCGACTAGTTCAGCAGGTCTAAACAGAATCAACCAATGGTAAAGCTTTAATTCCCCGGGGGTGCTGATACCTTGTGAGGCTGTGCAAATTGTTGGCGTTACTTCTGTCAACGAGAAGCGAGGTTAGCGATTAAGTAGTGTGCTGATTGGTCAAGGGTAATGTATGAGCCCCTCATAGAAGACAAGCACAAAGCGCAGCATTCTCTGTATTCTGTACTTCGTGTCCCCGTAGCACGAGCTGCTGGCGACAAGCAAAATACTATGATGGGATGTTTTTCAAGAGTTCATCATGTTAGACATATTATGAAGCCGTTGGGACCTCGAACTTTAAAATATTGCGGATCCATATTGATTCTACGTCATAGTGACGTTGGACGGATCTTGAATATCTCGAGAATCTCGGGCTTAGAGTCGGCGCCGAGTTGGATGCCGCGACGGGACGCGATGGAGAAGGTCTCGAATTGCTGCCGCTTCATAAAATTTTCTTACAGACTTTGTGATCAAGCTCCTCTCAGTCCCACAGGCCAGATTTTCCGCGCAGGGCATAGCCTGTGATCCCGGCAGTCGATGGTTGACATACGCCAGATATGCATATATAGCTTGATTCAAAGTAACAGTTCTGCTGATGGGAGGACAGACAGCCTATGCGGTCAAAAGTGAAGCGAGGAGGAAAAGTTGCGTGGTGAGTGAACCTTGGAAAGCTTCCGCTGTTCTTCGCCCTGGGTCTGGGATCTCTTGATCCACGGAAATAAAAACCCGTTCCTGGACGCGATCGTCCATGTGCGAGATCCCATCTTTCTTTACGGCTGGAGCAGAGGACAAGTTCAGCCAGCCGCCCTAGCCAAGTCCAAGTGAGATCGAGGGGTGGAGATCCTTCCAGGCTTTCATCGAGTCGCTGGCTCCTTGGTATATCCCGTCCTCGCCCCATAAAATCACGATTCAACGACGATGACGAGGGCAAGGTCTGATGTTGCGGGTTGCGACATTTGGACCAAGCTCGGGCGACGTGTACAGAGGAGCAGTGGTGAAAACACCCTGTTGTTTATCTGCACAATTAGCGTCAGTAGCCCATAGACAGGGAATCAATTATAGCCAATACTCAACTTGAGCAGATAGCGTGTCGCTAGTATCCTGGGCCAATAGGCATGAAGGGATGTCAAGGAGGAACAGGTGAGCTGAACACTCCCTGTGGCGCCCTGGTTTCATCTTCACGCCTGTTAAGCAAGGTAATCCCTGCCTTCCCCCATCCGTCCGACTATGGATACGTCGCAACAGGATCGTGCACACTACTCCGTAGATAGAGATTAAATCTCCTGTTGTTGTTAGTGTCGTCTCCTGCGTGACGTCTAACGGCCCATGCATTAGAAATGAGGTATCACATCTAGCCCTGGGTCAATTAATCTCGCTAGTTCAGCCAGATGGAGATCTTACGGAGTAACTTGTTCCTGACGATTGTTTGTTTACATCTCGATGGCGGAGCTTGATCAAGGAATCAGGGATCGCCTTGTCTGCTCGAAAATATTGATTTAAGCAGTCACGAGGTTGATAGATAGCTAAAAAAAAAATACAGCGTAGGAATACCTTGTTTGCCAATAATTGGGCTCCTGTCAGAACACCGGCAGTATCACCGAGAAGAACGAGATCGAGTCTGTTGGCTGGGGGTGGGCACTCCTAGCGTGCTCCATTCCTTCATCACTCTTAGACTGGGCATCATCCCGGTACTAGACCACACCAGAGTCCCACCCTGCGGCTTTGTTGATTTGATATTCCTTCTTCTATGCTTCTGCCGCTTCTTTCTCGATCCAGCTGACACCTAAACTGTCACTTTTCTTTCCTCCTCTTTCTTCCTCTTCTCTGGCGAATCGTCAGGATCTGAGAAAGGGTCTGAAGACCGGAAAGAGAGTCCTTAAGGTCTCTTGGTGTTAACGCCCCTCCCTTCTCATTCCTTATCCTGTACCTGGCATTCGATTCCGATCTTCCGCATTCATTCGTGTCTCCAAGCTCCCCTCATCCCGAAGCACGACAATTCAACACATCCCTCAAGCTTCACAGCAAATTGTTCGACCACCGTTGCAGCTCCAAAGATCGTTTTCCCCCATTCCCTAGTACTGGTTTTGCTGTTCGATTTGGAAGGCCGATCGTTTCCAGCCCCATTACCCGCAATACTTGATGTGTCCAGCCACCTGAGCTTCCTCGTGCATGACAATGCAGATGGGATGTCAACTCCTCCACGTTTTATCGATGTCATTAATCTAAGCCTCATGATACTTGATACTGTTCTCAGCTTTCTCTGAGGATGGAACATGTATCCACGGTGAGTTGCTTGCTTCTATGTTTCCCAGTTATCTTCAAGACCCTCAATTGTCTCCGCCGTCATCCCCGCCTCTATTTTCCGCCCGCTTCGCACTGTTTCGAGTTGTCAAATTACTTCTATCAGCTGATAAATTTGAGCTTGCTAACCTTAATTCTAGCTCTGTGCGATCAGCACTGTCGGTATCGCAGCTACCGGCTTCGCGCTCGGTCGCGTCGAACGAGCGCCTATAGAACAAACGAATTCACTACGCGCTCCTCTGCCACACCCGGATACAACTCCTTCTTTCGATGCAGGACCCTCCAGGGCGTTTGCGACAGCAGGGACGTCATCTCCAGTCAACCCTAATTTCCCGGGGACTCAATATAATGTCGCTCCTTTTGTGGACCAGGTTGAAAGCGGAAATGTTCTCAGAAAAACGTCCTTTGCAGGTATAAGACTGCGTCGTCGCGGCCAAACCCTATCCATCCCTCCGGTACGAACTGAAGAGAATCCGCCCAATTCATCGCATGGCCGACGACCGTCTTCTTCTTGGATCCGGCGGCTGTCGTTTCAGCCAGATAAGCGGTTCTCACTCCAAAGTCCGGACTCCCTATCATTCCCGGAACCAGTCAGTCCAGCTTTCTCGCGACCATCCAGTCAACGCAGACTACCCAATAAACTTATCAAACGACCAAAATCGCAGCACTCAAATGCCAGTCCATTCTTCGCTCATACCATTTCTTCGCCCTCGACAGCCGGCGCGCTACGCAGACCTGCAACGAGCTACCAACGACCTGAGACCTCCAAACACAAGGCAGCACAGAGTTTGAGTTTCGAACCCAGTTTGGCGCTTGGTCCTCTCTTGGAACCTCCTTCCGGAAACGACTCTTGGCAACCCTACATAGTGTCGAAGGCCGACACTTCGTCCGAGCGGCTAGATCGTAGGTTTTCAGTTTCAACAAAACCTCAAAACCCCACGCTGCGACGGATCTTTCCACAAACCAATGTCGCTCCGGCCCTTGTTCTCGCAACCTCGATAAGGGAAAAGGACGGCACGGCCGAAGGAGCGACACTCACAACTTCTGCCATCGAGTTTCGAGACCCTTTTAAAGCCGATGACGCTCCGCCACTAGAATCAGGCAAACTCTCAGTGGAGACAAACACTTGCCAATTGCCATGCGAGGAGGTACGTCCAAAATCGCCCGGAGAAAGTGCTGGACCACTGGACATCAGGGTATTTCGTAATGGTTCATTTAGGGGGCCGAAGAGGAGGGCAGCCTCGACCCCTCTACCTGAGTTAGCAAATGTGGAAGGAGCCATTTGGGTCTCTCCCCGGGCCCCTGAAAGGCGTAACATTACAGACCCCAATGTCTTCAGACGGCCACCAACCAATCCTGCGAACAGCGGGCTTTCATCTTTGTACAACTCGGGGATTATGAGATCACAGTCACGGGTTCTTTCGCCATGCCGCAAAGACTTTGGCCCGAATTCTTCAACAGATGGGCCAGCTTTGTCGTCTTTGTACGGCTCAGTCCGCCAGTGCCCCAAGCGCCATTCAATTGCTGCTTCAGACCCAGCATCAACGGTCATAGGTTCCGATGACACTAGAGTCTTCACTTCGGGTGACGAGTACGAAACTGACTTTATGAGTGATACCGCTTTTGACTCAATCCGCACTCATATCACCACCGACAGTTCCTATTTTCATTCACCTCGAATTGAGACCATCTTCGATCGAACCGTGCCACTAAGGACAACTGATGAGCACCCGAAGAAACCGGATGATTTCCGCCCGTCTTTGCCATCGACAAAGTCACGAGGATCTGACGAGGAAGGGCGAACAATCAGAGCCTCTTCTTTGACCCCAGTGGCGCAAATCCTTGCGGAAGCCCATGAAGGAGACAGTGAAATCTCTTTCCCGTCTGACTTGAGCGACAATGACGATTCGCAGAGTCTGGTGGCTTCTTTGCCAGGAGATAAAACTATCCACCCTCTCAAACACAAACTTGGCGCACTATCGTTGGACACCGCCGGTACGCAGGACCAACGGCTGGCGAAAATTTCAAACTCTCCGACCGCAGAAGGCCACGATACATCTTCAAGGGCGAACATCTTCGACTGGTCTGAGCATCCGAAACCCGATCGCGAGGGGTCTGGACCAGACGGTCGTCCACGCACCGTTCATGGAAAACATGGACCTGGCATGCGTGGCAGTCGAGCAACCGGACGAAAACAGCCCAGTACACTACATTACCGCAGTCAGAGTGTTCCCGTCGCGAGGGAGCCCATCATACCCAATGAGTCCAGGCAATCGTCGGGTAAATTTGGGACCTGGGGCTTAGGTAGCAAGGGTGTCAGTGAAGACTGGGACAGCGATTTCGAGTTCGAAGACAAGGACAAGGATGAGGGTGCTCTGAACGAAAACGTTTGCCCCAACAAGGAAGTGAACAGCCGCCGCAGCGTGGTTGTACCTCAGGCTATCATGGAACGTCAAGCTAGTCTTCATGGTCAATTCGGACACGTTCAAGAGCTCACTTTGCTAGTCGAGGAATTGAAACGATTGAGGCATCAAGCCAGCTTCTTGGACATCGTCCAGGGTCCGTCCAATGAGCTCTGGAAAGAAGCAGAAGGTATCGTTGATTTAGCAACACTCGACAATGATGAAAACAACGAATCGCCACCCAGGTCACCTTCATCGCTCACATTCAGCTTTGATGAGTCTGAAGGCGAGTCGTCCCAGCTAAATGACCCCTGGAAACGTATCAGTGGAGACTCATGGAGGGCATCGCTCTCAGAGAACTCGAGTCTCCGCCCTACCCCCTCCGTGACTGAACATACGGAGCCCACAAAAGCAAACTCCGTTCTGGATCTGATCTATCAACAACGCCTTTCCCATGACCCCGCCACGATTCACTCCAACCTTCCGCGATCGAAAAAGCTCCCTTTCGACACGCAATCTCTCCGCGACCTCGTCGTCCGTGCCGGTGTAGTAACTCGTGCCTTAAAGGAAGTAGTTCGAAAGGCAGAGGGGGTCCCAAATGGTTCCGAAGAAAACACGCATCCTTCACATCCACCATTCAGCCGCATATTCGAGCATCCACCACATGGTGACCTTTCGAAATTTGAGACCTCCTGCATTGGCTGAGGCGTTTGGCTTTCCACGTTTTATTCGATAAAACCAGCTTTATACCCTTCTCTCGACATAATTGTACAACCCACACAAAAGTTTAATGACTCATCGGAGCATATGGGACATTACCGACACGTTCCTAATCAAAATTTCACTCTTCGACAAGCCCCTTCACCTGAGCTGGCTTTTTCTCTTCTAGTTCTACTGGTTCTTCTTCCTTTCACTCACATAGGTCTCCTTTTTTTGTACAACTGATCGTGTTGGTGTATATCCATCGTTCCCTTGTGGACTTGTCTTATGTACCTTGGGAGGTTCTTTTGCATGTCTTGCTGGTTGGTGTTTTCACACTCTTCTTTTATTTTGTCATAAACGGTGTATGATGGATGCTATGGATATGGGACTTTAATGGTGCATGATCAAAACAAGTGTAAAGAAATAAAAAAGTTTTTAAACAACTTATATTCGTACCATACGTGCAACTTGGACAATGTAAGCAGATGTCTTATAGCATGGGTCGGCATTGGCCGAGTCTTGTGAAGAACTGCGAAATTCTGAACTGCTCTAGTAGAGTGGAAGATGATGTATTCGGGTATCATATTTGTAGTTTGTGCTTCCTAGATATCAGTAGATATATATCTTCATAACAAGCGCCAAAAATCCAAATTGTAATCAAAACTCGCTGTTGATAATTGATGAAGAAACAGTCGGGTATCTCCGTTCGAAGGTATCTCATGCAAAAAGGTATAGTATGCAATATAAACTGAAGAAATCAAGGACTTTTTTTTTCGTCCTCTCATGCTTTTTCTAATATTGTTATGATCATCGGAATCTCTTAGGCGACAGTAGCGGCTTTCTAGTGTATGACTATTATTCCTCGGTAGCATTGGCCTTGACGACGGCGATGTATTCGGCGGCGAGCTTGCTCTTCGAGAGGATTCTGTGATCGTAGAGGTGGAATAGGAGCGGCATAAGGACGGCAGCAACGCAGCGGAAGAGAGCTCCCGTCCAATTGACGCCTATGACATTGAACTGATGAAGCGATTATCTACAGTAGGCTTGTCTCGTAGAGGTACACTTACCATGTAAGAAGCGAAAAGAGGATATCCTGCACTAGCCATGGAACAGAGAATGCTGTTTGCAGCCAAGGCGGACGCGGCACTGGATATTTATTAGTACAAGGGAGGGCATGGACCGGTTTAGACAAGACTCACAAGGCAAGATGCGTGTCGATCATATAGTTAAGACACTGGAGGAAGATGCATAGCAGCCGAAACCCGGTGAGGGGGGCCTGATACCGTAGGCACAATCCAGTGTATACTGTCAGTGTAACCAATCCAGTTAAACCAGAACAGACCTGCTGCAAATGCCGCGTCGCCGACTATAGCTGGAGGTAATCTGCATTCCGGGGTCGGAATGTCGCCATTTGCGCTCAGCTTCCTGTTATACCAGGGTTGCATTGCGATGATGAAGAGCCCTTTGAAGAGCTGGCCGATGATGAGGCCGAAATATGGCAGCCCGCCAACGCCGTTGTTGAGTCCGTGAATCTGCTGGATATGCTGTCATAAAAAGGTAGAGCAAACTATATAGGAACGCCATGTAGATGCTCAATAGGAGCAAAATTGGCTCGCTAAACAGTGTTCGCACAGGTCGGCTGAGGTTCTTTGCAATAGGCTCGCCTATATCAATGTCGACCTCTTCTTGTTTCGCGTGAATGCCCCAGTTCTTGGTTCTCCGGCGCAGCTCTTGGGCCTTTTGGGTTGAAACCACAGGCGTATATGTCTCGTGCACAAAGAACACATCCAACACAAATGCGGCAGCTTCGAGGATTCCTGTCATATATTCGGTCCATCGTCAACCCAGGTAGCTATCCACAATGAAACCCCCAATGAAAGGGGCAAACAGCGGACACGTAAAGACCATCATGGTAAAGATAGCGATGGCAAGACCGCAATGGCGAGTATCGTAACGGTCTGAAAACACAGCCGCCACAACAGCAATAGGACATGCCCTAACGAATCCCCCAAAGAAACGGCAGAAAATGACGGTCTCAAGATTCTCGGCAGTAGCAACACCGAACTGAAAGATCGTAAACCCGAAAACATCAATAAGGATGGGCAGGCGCTGGCCGAACAGCTCTGACAATGGCGAAAAGAGCGTAGGACCGAATGCGAAGCTGAGAACATATAGTGACATGCCTAGAGAGCTGACCCCAGTGGAGATGTTGAACTTTGCGGATATCGCAGAATCGGCGGAAGAAAAGATACTGCTGGTTAGTGTGGAATTTAAAGTTGTAAAGGCAAGCAGTGCCGAGACAAGTAACCTGTATGATAAGTCAATAACCAGGCTATAGAGGAATTGCGGCAATCCTACTTCTTTCTAGTCGGCCAGTTCTGTGGGTGTAGAGGGTCTCCCGGACCGGCGAATTCCACCACATACTCTTCATTCTCTGGAAGCGGAGGCGAGTATGCCTTACCTGCCCCAGACTCTTAGAGATCGCGTCCTCAGCGCTCCGACGGTTGCGCTGTGCTGACTTCGCTGGGTTGCGATGCGACTTAGGGCAGTACGGTGGCGCTCCAAACCATAACCAGGTTGGGTATGCGCGGTCTGCGTTCGAGACGTGCGTTCAACATCATAGTCACTCGAAGATGTGTCAAAGGGATGAGTAAGAATCAGTGCGATGTATCTGACTGCCAGTGTCCGAGTTCTGGTCATTTACGCCGCGCTCGTCCTTCTCAGAATCTTGCATCGTGGGATGCATAATTGATAAGCTCATGGATCAATTCCTCATAACGCAGCCGAGAAATGGTAAAACTAGAGCAGTAAGTTAATATATATGTATAAAGGATAGGCCTTTTTGTAGTTATATGGTAGTTATTGGGATATGTTTGCCGGGCCAAAAACTTTTCACGTTTTAGCTTTGCTTCTAGCTTTCAACTATCGATTTCCCGAGACGAGGGCCACTTAGCAACTCATTCGTGATATTCGGAGAGGATCCCGAGGCTACTGCTCCGTAGTGTGAACTATAGGTATGGTTTAACTTGATGGGGCTTTCAAAATTCATATATACGCAGTCCGCATTCGGTTTCAAATTGTACATACATTTATAGACACAATTATGCTAAGACAAGATACCGATTACCTTGAGCAGAGGATATATTCGGCAGGCTATTCCCAACCCATGATTACTGTACTCGTCGGCTTACATTCGCGGTTAATCGTCCTACATTTGTGCATCTTTAGTTGTATTGTTGAGGGCAAGAGAGATGTCCGATGGGACTGACGTTATGCTGACTCGATGGGCCTCGGAAGTGCTCCATAGGCGATTAGATATCTACAAGGTCTAGCAAAAGCGTCCAGATCATGGTTTTTAGAGAAGATTGCGCCCATGAGTCAAGGTTCGTTGAAGAGCTTAGAGTGCTGAGGCAGATAAGAAGGTCCAAATCCTAAGTCCTGTGCATTTTTTATGACTGCACATGTTCAAAATACACCTTCCCAGCCAAACTTACCAAGGAAAACGGGTTTAAAAGCTTGCCAACAAGACAAGTAAGTGATCATTCACAGGCCACAATGGTTCAGGGTGCACGCTCAGCTCAAGAGAAATACTTTGGTTGACAAGAAGGGATCAGGCACTTGCCACAGATTTACTCACCTTTTGAGACAAACTAAAAAAAAGCTGCCCGATGGGTGAAAATTACTTGAGGTTTTGCAGGTAGTACAGTGCACAGGGTATGTAGATGACTGTATATACGGAGTACATTGTGTAGACTCGAAGTAGCCAAGGGTATGACACCAGTCTTGCTGAAGAGCAAGCAGCTTGGCGCCAGTGTTTCATGTTTGATTGGATTACACTAGAATAGATCTTCTGGGATCAGTGGGTAAATAATGAATATATAATCTTATGGAGCAGCGCATGCAATGATCTGATTTCTTACTTACGGAGTACCTTTGAACATTTCTGTACTGCACAACAGTCTCTGGCCCAGAATTTGAAAAGGAAAAGTCCCTGCACATACATGCTAGACTCGGTACCTGGATTTGGGGCTGTAGCACATACAGCGTGGATAGGCGGTTGGCCTAGGTGGCCAGATCAGGCAGAATAATCAGGAAGAGATATTCTGATTTCTAGCAGGAGTACTCCGTAGGATCAGGAGTATGGAGAGATCACCCTGGCTTGGTACCTGGCGCTAGACTTTTCTCGGAGTTTAGCCCCAGGAGGAGACGGGTCTAGTTTGCGCCTCGGCGCCTTGCTTCTTTACGGAGTACGCTCCAAGGGAGAGCAATTAGGGGTTAAGGGTGCAGAGAACAAGAAAACATGTTACAGAACATGCAGTCTTGGATCTAGATATATCTATGTACTCCGTACTCCGTACTCCCTATATTAAAAATATAAAGGTACCAGAGCTGAGAGATAGGCATGCACAGAGGAGAAGTGGGCCCAATGTTATTATTGTCCCGTCGCCGGCTCAGGGGCAGCAAATAGAAGCCGAAGTCAGAACAGCCCTCAATCTCCCTTCCACGGGCGAAGCTCGTCAGCCTGAACCCTGAATGCTAATGCGAGATGGAATGCCTGCCCATCAAGGCCAATTAGAAGCTAAACCTAAAGGCCGAGAGAGAGGAGTAGGAATCCTTGCCTACCGAGGACTCTGATACAGGAGAAAGACACAATCTGCGGCCCCCACAAGCGCCGGTCATCAACAAGTAGCAGGCCATCATTAATCTCCTTCAGACAAACGGGTCGCTCTTCTAGACCGCTACCGAGTCGTCCTAGTACTAGTATGCCAGGCTAGCCCCCCAGATGGGGCGCTACACTCTCTTCCTCCTCTTCTCTCCCGCTCGTCTTTCCTCTTCCTCTTACTCTCTTCGCTCACCTCCCAGTCGCTCTTTTTTCGACCTTTAGGATATCGCTCTTTTGATTTCCATCCATTCCTTTCCCATAACAACTGGCCATTGGCCGCCTCTCGCCTTTGGAACTGAGTTCCGTTCATTCTTTACATATTCAGCATCACGTCGCGCTGTCTTTCTGTACTCAGACCATCAGTCTTTACATCCTACTCTTGTTCCCCTAAACACAGTCCAAGGACGGTCGCTTGAATCCATGGTCCGGATTTTCTCTCATAATATCTGATTAACTTGGATGCCTGGGGGTGGACCGTCGTGCCATAAGCTAGGCGACCATGCACCGGCATCATCAGCACAAACATCGCCATGGCCAATATTTGGGAGCGCGCTCTGCACCTGTCGAAGTAGCAGCTGTGCCACGCAACCGACCACCGTACCTTCTTATGCCCGAAATCCCGACTCTGGTAAAAAGAGAGCCAGTGCCAAGTACAGAGTCTGGCACAGTGGAAACTTGCTCACCCGGAGACAACTCCGCCCGATGTGAGAAAAACACCAGTACGGCGAGTAATACAACTCTACCTGTTGTGCTAGGAGCAGTGTATGTTTTATATCCCACACCCATCGCTCATATCTAACATAAACAGCATCCCCGTTGTCTGTGCCATTATAGTCTTAATCTTCCTACATCGGCGAAATGTGAAAAAGCTTCGAAACGAAGACGCCAATGACAAGCACAAGTCCCTCGATTTCGGAATGGACTTGACGCCAAGCGGCGGCAGATCCGGAATGCAAGAAAAGGGACCGAACCACATGAAGGGGATCTCTCTTGACATAGGACCCAGTCCTTATATGCTGCCACCTAGCATACGCGGCTCCAGAGATTCATTAAATTCCATACCACGGACGATCTTGGCGGATGACGATAAATACCGGCACGCACATCCATATTTTCCCACTGATAGCCAGTCCATTCGATCGCAGCGAAGAGGCTACGACGATGCAGTAAGCGTTGCAGGCTCAACACGCAAAGGAGCTTACGGAGATGATATGAATCAAGGCTTATTGGGAAATGCTCAGAGGATCTCACGCTCGTCTCCACCTCTTTACAACCCTGAGTCTAACGCACGTAGCCCAACGCAAGTGCATGACCCGGGCTTCGAATTGAATTTGCCTAGGAATCCTAGCCCTGTTCATGTACCAGGGCTGAAACCAATCAGCGAGTCGATGGATGGTAGCAGAGAAGTCAACCCTCCTGCGGTTACGCCGTCATCGTCAAACTCACCTCCAGAGCATCAGTTCAACCTTCCACTACACGATACGCAGGACGCCCATGTTGAACCGATCCTTTCCCGTGTCGAATCGCCTCCCCATCATCCCGGTGCGGTTTCAATGCCGAGGATTTCTCTTCCATCGACAGATGGCGGTAGCGATTACGGTGACCCAAGGGCATCCAGTTCAGTTCCGGCTGTGAGTGTCCAGAAGGCAGAAATTGAGCTCGCTCATGAGGAAAGTCATAACAAACCGTCCGTGCCCGAGATGCCAGAAGAGCAGCCGCAAGCTGCCAACCTGAGACTTGACCCTCGCCGTGATACTCGCCGGATGACTATGGGTCTACGTCCCTTGCCACCAGAGGACCCAGCTGACAATCCCGAACAACGAGCCAACCGCATTCGATCATTCTACAAAGAATATTTTGATGAGAGTAAAGCTGGACAACGAGAGACTTACTACGGAGATTATGTTGATCACTACGCGGAGGACGACTATTACTACCCAGAAGACTATGACGCGGTGCCGGCGCCATATGCTGAACCAGTGACTCGTCGCGCCATGACTCCTCCCCCGCGCACACCCCCTCGTTTCCAGGGTGCAGCCCGCCATATGGCGTCGGGCTCAATCGGTGGATATAGCGAAAGGTTCCAGCCACCTGGCCCGCGTGCATTCTCTTCGGCCTCGAACCGACTCCCCGGTCCTCGAGCGCCGCGTCGGCCAGCTCCCCCGCCAGCCCCCCTCAACATCCTCCCCTCACCTCATCTCTTGAAGGATGATTCGATCATGACGGCTATAGATTTTGCCCCTGGCTCCAACTTTAGAGACCAGAGGGATGGCCGCCCGGAAACACCTCTCGGTGGAGTACGGCCCTACAGCCCAATGGTTCGAGCTCACACTCCCCTCGTTTCTGTATTCGATGATTTGGCCCCTATGCCCAGCCCGCACGCTTTACGGAAATCAGGCGCTTTTGACAATTTGGATTTTGCCCCCCCTCCTCGTTTTAAGACTCAAGACACTGCAAGCGATGCTGGTAGCATCCGCAGTACGCGCACCGGGGTCTCAGCAGCCCACTTGCAGAACATTCGTAACGGTGCGTACCGTGTCAGCCGACTGCCCCCGGAAACTGTTGGTACCAAGGACGACTTGATGTCAAACCTTCGTCCTACATGGGATGTGCGGTAGACGCAATGAAGATTTGTTACTCTGTGCTGGAGTTCAATTACCGTGTTATGATCTGCACTTTTGACTTTGATTTGCGGTTGCTCTTGTGGAATTCGGACTATTGTCAATTGTAAATAGCATATAAGAGGTCCGGTGTTTGATTTTGTTTGTCGCTTTATCCTTGTATCTTTTCCGTCAGGAGTCGGATATAAACAACGCTCCGTTGCTACTTTCTCGCGGTGCGAAGAAGAGAGATCGTTTTTCCTGGATCACGTTGTCCAGCGCCTCAGCCGTTCTCTGTTACACTGAAATGTACTTTTACCTTCATAGTAGTGATAACGGCGAAATGGATGTAGTAGCAGTCATAGGTCCGATATTTACTGTCCTGAAATTTATTCATGGAGCCGAGAATCGTTCCATGCGTTCAGGAAACGCAACGATGTGAACCAATGCACTGCACAATTGTCTCTTCATTGGTCTAACCTAGGAACAGGCTGGTGGGTTGTGGCGGAGCACGATTTCACCGTTCTAAAAGGCCCATGGCTTCCGTACCTGATAACCACTCGGATATGTTGCTCTCTTACCGCATGGTTTGGGGGTTTGAATGTTGTCCAGGTCGGGAATGCGTTATCTCTGACGATCTGGCACTGGTCAATACTAGGATAACAAATCATGGTGGCCGCGTTCGTCAATAATGGATACGATGATAGTATGAGAGATCTCAAAAGGGGGCCACTACTCCGACCCGGTAACGTATCACCAACCTCTGGTCGACCAAGGTCTCATTGCCTCCATGACATGCCGTCATTATTTTGAGTAAGATAAGTCTGCAACCAGCGACATATTATTCATGGGGTCGGTAATAATGTTGGCTCGTTTGATGCGATCATGGCTGTGGTAGGAAAGTCGCGGTTTCCGGGCGACCGCACTTCTGATTATGGCAAGCCATGACTCGAGCTCGGCTGTTTTACAACGTCGACAGAGAATTCTACCATAGGTGAACGCAGGCTTTAATAATGTTAGTGTCATGCAGCAAACCTTAGGAACCAGACTGCTTTATCTCATCGGATGCCACAGTTGATGGAAAACCCGCGGACTATTGGCAACTTGGGTAATACAAAGCGTGGCCGCAACGAATAGCGCGCTGTTGCTAAGAATAATGAATGAATAATGGACGGAAGCAGTGCCTGGACCCACTGCCATTACAGGCTTGGGAGTCGGGACGCCGTTCTTTTCTTGGAGTCGTAGTATCTCCACTTTTCCTCATGCCCTCCCAATCTCAATCTCACCCTGTCTTCTCGGTCTGCTCTCTGACAGTCTTTGTTCCTTCTCGTCTTCGGTCTCACTTCTTCCTCCCTTCGAGGTCATTAGATTCTCAGTCTTTTTTTGTATTATGAGGACATCACCTGCGTGAGGCTTGCAGAGTGATGAAGGTGTGCCTGGACTGATATCCTGTTGTCCTCACCCCTGATCAATCAGTCCGTCAGCCAGGTTGCTCTCAGCACCGTGTCTCGCGCGGCCCACGATAACAATTGTTAATACGACGATTTTCGATAATCGCTAAATTAGTCCATTCCTTTGTCGCGAACTAGTCGTCCTCTTGACAACATTCTTCAATTTGATGGAAACCTCTCTGCCGTACCTGGGCCCGGCAAAACTGACTTGTGGTCTGGAAGCCTGATTTCGGACAAATATCGATTCGCGCAGCGCCACGTTTTACGACCACTGTTGATACTGAACCGTCTTGTATCGGTATACCAGGCTGTCAGCAGCGCGACTTCTACCATGAGCAGCATTGCGGTGCAGCCAAGCGGCTCTACAGCTGACACAGAGCCCACGACTCCCACCACCGCATCCGACGCGTCCGACACTGACCCCACAGAGAGCAGCACGCCGCCTACATCTACGACCACTACTCAAAGTGAACCGACTTCTACTTCGCAGACATCATCAAGTGAAGATACACCCGCCTCAACAAGCAGCACTTCCACAACAGAAAGTTCCGAATCTTCTACAACTACATCCTCCGAGGCCTCAGCCCCTACCAGTACCAGTACCAGTACCAGTACCAGTACCAGTACCGCAACCACTACCGATGATACAACCACTACAAATAGTGAAAACACAACAACCGTTGATGTGACTTCAACCACTGATTCTGTAGAACCAACCACCACCACCACCACCGAAGAGTTAACTATCGGAACAACCACAACCACAACCACTATCACCATAACTGGTTCCCCAACAGCCTCTTCGACCACGGGTAATGACGGTACCTCTCCGACCTCAGATTCCGCTTCCACTGCTTCAGCAACGGAAACGGGTGGTAGCGACTCCGGGCTCTCGGCAGGCGGTACAATAGCCGTTGCCGTGGTTGTACCGGTTGTCTCCGTTGCTATCCTTGTCCTGGTAGGCCTCTGGCTTTGGAGGAGGCACAAGGCGAAGAAGGTAGCAGAAGAGGAGCGCAGAAAAGAGGTTGAGGAGTACGGCTTTAACCCGAACGGCGACCCAACCCTGCCGGCCGTATTGGGTGGCGCTGCGGATGATAACGCAGGATACCGCGGATGGGGGACAACTTCAGCCGGCCGCAAAGCATCGACGAACCTCTCAAGCAGTGCTGGTGTTGGTTTAGCTATGTCTGAAGCTAGCAGTCAGCCAGGCTATCACCACACCGCTACTCCCAGCGATGGCACTATTCAGTATGAAGGACATGGCCCTCTTGGTGAGACCGAACCTTACGGAATACTGGGCGCTGCTCCTGCCGCTACTGCCTCCAATCAGCGCACTGCTGATATCAACCGCGGCCCATCCAATGCGTCCTCGGCGTATTCTGCGGGCAACCATTCTGATATCTCAGAAGAAAGCCATATGTCAGCCAACCACCCTGGAGGCCCTTACTATGATTACGCCGATGTACCACAACAATACGGAGGGTATAATGATCCTTATGGCGGTCAGCCCGTCATTCGCGATGTTCAAGCTCGCCGCAACACGCAGATTCAAAATCCATCTGTGTTTCCTCGACAAGGAAATGCCGGAATCGCGCAAAATTTTTAAGAAATATGGTGTGGGCCGTTTTTGATTTCTTATATATGTTTACTAAAGAGTCTATATATTGACTCTTGTTCGCTCGGTTCAGCTATCAAACTGGGTTGGAAATGTTCAAGTATACTCAGGTCGATAAGGCATTCCTCCATTTTCATGAACCCCGCTGAAGGTTCCTTTTTTTTTTTTGTTCTTTCGAATGTGATACCAATTCTCGCCGCCATATCTTCCCCTCTCAAACTTCCCCTTATCTTTTCTTTTTGCTGTCTTGGTTAAACTTACCTGGTCTCCTTTTGTGTACATTTATGACTGTTCTTTTGGTCGAGCATGTTGTCAGGAATGTCTTTAGTTCCTGGCTGTCTTTATACCAAATCAGTCTTTATACTCTGAATTTCTATCACTTTTGTCTGGCAACCTCGTAGTCTTTGATTGGTTGGCCCTGTCGACCTAGAACAAAACTTTAATTGAGACGGACTGCCTACCTACATGGATTTCGAATTGTGCTTAAGCAGCTGGAGGAACAGACGCCTTTGGGGAGTGAGAACCTCGCCGTTCCAAACCGGGCATGAACCTTTTGAGGCCCGGGCCAGAGTTGAACTGCAACGCGCAACCAGCCTATCAGCTATTAACTCATTGAGCACGTAGATGAGGCTACTACCAGGGCCGCTAGACTAGCAACAATCTTATTAGATGATAACGTCGAAGATCAAGCAGAGATGATCTACGGAGTAGTACAGAGTGTTTATCTGATTGTGTCTTTGTTAGACAAGTGACATCATCTCAACAAGAAATGTCTACGGAGTACTGGGAGGACAAGTGAGCTAAGCATTCAGACAATACATTTAGGTTGCTTGAAAATGTGCACGTTGTGATGGGGGCAGCTTCGGTTGGATTATTCTCCAGGGCCTGCAGGCTTTAGCGCGTGTCGGGGCAGGAAACGTGGGCTTGTTTGCGGCCATGATTGGGCCGGAGTCAGCTCCCCCAGAGCTCTCCACTTCGTCCTTCTCTTCCGGCATTGACATGAACATCCTCTCAGCACTCAGCAGCTGTTTTCTAGACCTGCCCCATGCTTGACTCAACACTCGCTTTGGCGGTGATCTTCTAGTCTAGTGTCCTTCCTTTCAGGTATGTCATCGAACACATTAACCATCCGTGGGCCATGACTCCCCGCCTTGACCGTCGCTACGCCTTGGCTCCTACTGACGCGCCTAAAAAATAGCAAAGCAGGGGTACCTCACCCAAGTGCGTTTAGTCGGAGGCAGGAGGAGCATCGCCCGCGCCGCATCGATCTCAACAAATATACGCCGCATCATGCCTTCAATCTCGCTTTTCTTGTAAAACGAATGACTGGGGCCGGGGTCAACTGAAAAGGCCTGGGCTGTTGCGCGGAGATCCTGAGCTCTACGTACTTTCTGGCACTAAACGTTACCCGCATCTCGTGCTAGGAATCCAGTGCTACGGAGGAGTATACCCTGTAGTAGCTGCTGGCTCACCCTGCCCAGTGCCATCTTACTATCCTCGTCAGGACTCCACACGTCTCAGCAATTGAACGACAGTCCTTTTTAGCCTGCTGGCAGCTCTATCTACTTTTTACTACGTATATCTGTCTCTGCCCCACTCCAGCGCGCTTGTTCGTTCCGAGTCTTCTGTTGCCTCCCCTCACTTGAATTGCATCCCCGAGGGGTAGTCTGGTCCCCGAGCTCACCTTCCACTTTCTTCTTCTCTGTATCTCAGCTATACCTGTCAAGATTCTTACACGCTTGGAATTGACGCTCCAGCGCTTGGCTGCACCTGCATCTCGTCAAGTCTGGAGCCTCGAGGCCTTTACTTTTTCTAACGAAAAGTGACAGGTAAAGACCTTCTGTCTCGGGAGGCGCGTTTGCCAGCATGTACGTGCCATGCTTGTGCTTTGATATCTACTTGGAGCGACACAGATCACAGTTAATGTGCAGGAACTGACCGCTGGATTGCAGGAAGTTTGGCAAACAAATACAGCGCAGACAGCTTGATCTGCCGGAATACGCCGCCAGTTTTGTCAATTACAAAGCATTAAAGAAGGTCAGCAGTCTCTCATGTTCTGCGTACAATTGCTTACGTTGGACAAAACAGCTTATCAAGCAACTGAGTGCAACGCCAACTATCCCCGCCCAAAGCTCTGTGTCCATCCCTCAAAATGCGTCCGAAGCTCAGGCTGCGCTCCGAGCGAACAAGGAGGTGTTCTTCTTCCGGCTGGTATGGCATGGTGGAAAGGACTGATTAGGAACTTTACTGAACACCATAACAGGAACGTGAGATTGAGAAAGTTAACGCGTTTTATCTGCAAAAAGAGTCTGAGGTCTGTCTCACTGCTCGAAAATTTCTCTTGATAAATACCTAACAGCAGGGGACAGTTCTCTCAACGGTTAAAAACTCTGGTTGACAAGAAACGGGTGGTCCAGTCGCGGACGGTGACAAAGTCTAAAGCTCCCGCGAATCTAGTCGCCCTTCTTGAAGGCTTCCAGCAGTTTGATGGCGACCTTAACAAACTACAGGTGGGTTCTCATCTACTCACTAATTGATCTATACTTATGGTGGCGTGCAGCAATTTGTCGAGATTAATGAGACTGCCATGTCAAAGATTCTTAAGAAGGTTCGTCAATTGCGACATGGCAACTTGACATCGCTAACGGAGTAACCTAGTGGGATAAAACGTCAAAGGTTTGTGTTTCGCATGATTCGGATCTTCTGTCTAACCATCCCAATCCATTAGTCTCGCATGAAAGAACTATACCTCCACCGCGCCGTCGAAGTACAGCCCTGTTTTAACAGAGATGTTCTGCGAGATCTTTCTGATCGGGCGACAACCGCCCGGATAGAGCTCGAAGCCTGGGCGGAGGGTGAGAACATCCAATTTGACACGATTCGTCCAGCTGAGCGGACGACGGCTGTCGGCTCAGAGGAAGAAGACCTTGACCTGCAAGTTCTACAGTCTGCCACCGCCGGTAATTTACAGGCACTGCGCGAGTGGGCAGACAAACTACAGAAATCCCCCGATTCCCGCGAGCGGGCCACACGCACGTTTTTGGCCGCAATCAATGAATTCTCCGACGATGTGCTCGCTATTCTCCTCGAGAGTAAGTTAGTTGATATTTTCGCCGAGGATGACATCAACGAGCGGAATTGCCTGCATGAAGCGGCCATTTCTGGTCGCGACTTTGTTTTTACAGCTGGTCTTGAGGCGGGCGTGCAGGTATCTAGGACCGACGTTTACGGAAGGATTCCTCTACACTATGCATGTATACATGGTCGCGTGGAGATGGTACAGCAGCTCTTGGCAGCTGATCATAGTACTGTGGATATCATGGACCACGACAACTTTACGCCTCTGATACATAGCATTGTGAAGAACCAACTCGACTGTGCGGAGCAGCTCCTCCGAAATAATGCCCGTATCGATCCGGTATCTGAATCTGATCACATTCCGCTTAACTTGGCATGCCAACATGGGTCGCTACCTATAGTCAAAATGTTGTTAGAACGACAGGCCCAGTTGCTCCCCGACGCTGAAGGTCTCTACCCTCAGCATATGGTGGCGCGCGCTTCACAATCTCCTGAAATCTTACTTTTGCTCAAACAGCATGGTGCTAATCTTAACCAAAGAGACAAGTTGTATCAATGGACTCCTCTTTTCCACGCCGCCAGTGAAGGCTGTGTCAATTGCCTGAGAACGCTTCTGGAACTGGGGGTGGACGCAGATGTCAAGGACGAGAAGGGATTAGCGGCGGTCTACTACGCTGCCTGGGAGGGTCATCTGGAATGCATGCTGCTGCTATGGTCCCATCACGCCGAGTCACAGCCGTCACAGCGACCGTTGGATATCTTAAACGGCTTGAGACTACATGAACCGAGCCCTACCATCGCCTGGCAGGAGCAGACCCCGGTGGAGGTAGAGGACATGGAGACAGTCGATGGGATTCCCGATCTATCTCTCCCCCCACCCATTATCCCATTGAGGCGCTATGGGCATAATTTTCTGGACAAGAAAGTTTTTATACAGATTTTATTCGACCCGAGTAGCTCCATATCCTTTGACCAAGCTGGACGTTACCCTGCGGCAAGGTTAACGATTTCCTCGAAACTATCCGAGTTGATTCCGCGAACCGTGATGCTCCCGATCCAGGAAGACTCGCGAATGATCTCCTTCCATGTCGATACGTTGCAAACTTTTACCGTTGATTTTGAAATCTTCCCCACATTCGGCTCTAAGGTGATTGCAAAGACTGTCGCCCTCCCAACAGTATTCAGGGCGGAAAAGTCCAGCGCGGGTTCCTGTTGCCTGCCACTTTTCGATCCCCGGTTACGGGCCATTGGGCAGCTCCGATTCGGATTTCAAGTCATCAAACCATACCATGGTGATCCTCTTGAGATCACGCATTTTGCGACATACTGGAAGGCGACAAGCACTGGCGAATCTGACCACAGTGGCCTAGTCACTGGATCCAGCTTGTCGGGAGATCACATACAACTTTTCGTACAACTTACAAGGGACAAGGTACCAGTTGTCCATCCGCAATATACAGTGAAACACTATGGCATTGACATTCCGATTTGCCATCTCACCTTGTCCGAATTTCAAGCAATTGGCGGGGAAAAAAATGTTAGCCGCCCAGAAATTTTACAGTTTCTGCAGACACGTGCTTCCGATGACCTGGCCCTTACCCATCGAATACTTGCTGCATCGTTCTTATCATTGCGCGATGTTTTCCAGCACCTTTCGGTCGATGTCAATGTCAACCTGTCTATTCTCTATCCATCAGCTGCTGAAGAGCAAGCGTTGAATATGACGTCTATGACGGATGTCAATACATTTGCCGACGCCATTCTAACGGTCGTCTTTGATCATGCGCGTATTGCACGCGACAAGAATCCGGAATTCATGCGCTCGATCGTATTTACATCTTATAACGCCAATATCTGCGTTGCCTTGAACTGGAAACAACCGAACTGTAAGCTTTTCTTCTATGTTTTTGGTATCGTCTGCTAATCGCCAGACCCCGTTCTTCTCTGCAACGATCTTGGTCAATTTCGTGATCTGGCCCGTAATGCTGGGACTCATCCTGATGTCGACAGCAGCGGCCGAGCATCAATGTCGATCAAGGAATCGGCCCGTGTAGCACAGAGCAACAACTTCATGGGCCTGATATGCCGTTCTAGTCTCTTGGTACGTTTGGCGCTTTATCTCAATTTCTATAGCTAACGTCCGATAGAATGTTGTACCAGCTTTGGTGGCAACTATTAAGGAACTCGGTCTTGTACTTGTAGCGGACACCTCCGACGAAGCCGAACAACCGGAGACCCAAGCCTTGTCAGCTTCGGGTTCAATGGGCGTTGCTGAATTGGCATACCGCATGCCTGAAGGCGTCAATGGCTTGATGAAGGCTAACGGCATTCTGAGGTTCAATGACATGATTGATATGTAATCATTGTCTTTTATACTTTATCCTACCTATACCCCATATAATAATACCTGTTCTGCTTCATGCTCATACTTTCATCTTCTCGTCATATTTCCAGGAGCGAAGATCATGATCCTCAGTTGCCGGCGTCTTCTCTTTTCTGTCATCGGGGACCTAGCACGTTGGATTCAGACATTCTCATGTGCAACATTTGTCTAATTGCAAGCATTGGTTACTCCGTTGTCGCATGTCATGAGTGAGCTAGACGTGGGCTTAAGTTCTTTTTCATTTCTATTCCTTGTTCTCTATATTGTTTGTGTTGATGAATCCCAGTTTGATTGATACACAGTAGCAAAAACGGAGTGGAGGGATTAGATCTAACTGATGTACAGTGTAATATACAAAACGAGTGCAATGTCTAGTTGTACAGCGCTATGCAACAAACAATAAGGGACAATAAAGGTGTATGCTGAGGTAAGCCAATACAGAAAGGGCCAATGTCATTCGCTATTTGGCTTTGGGCTTGCCTTTAACCACATCCCAACCCCATCTTCTAAGCTGTTTGACGACCCTGGGCGTAATCGCCGCCGTCAAAGGCACACGCACGAAAATGAAGCTCTTGTGAATAGCATAAGCGAGAGCAAGCTGGGTCCATAAGCCTGGTAGAGTCCATGGTTAGCATGTCACTTGTAAAAGTAGGGAAATGGTGAAAGAAAACATACTGGCCTCCTCAACCGGCCCTTTCTTCATCTTATTCTTCTCAACAGCCTCAGCTTCAGTGTCCGCGCTCTCGTCTTTTGACTCGCCAAAGGCCCCCGGCCAAACCTTATTCACGGCTCCCTTGAAGCTTTCCACAATAACATGCTCGTAATGCCCAATTTTATCTGCGCCAAGGAGCTTGACGGCCGCGAAGCAGAAAGGAAAATCCAGCGCCGAGAGAAAGAGGTAGATCCAAAGCGCAGACCAGCCGTACTCGCGGGAGAGAGTCTTGAGGCGCTGCGAGAGCGAAGGCGTCGGGTTAGGCGACTGATATGTGTATCCGGGGCCTGAGGACTTGTTGGATCCTGGGCGAGTGGTGTGGAAGGATCGGCGGATTCGGCAGCGAAAAATAGCGTTCTGCAATTTCCATTGCGATTGCTCGAGCCATCTCGGTGAGGGCATTTGTTTCTTCTGACTTTTGAAGAGCTGTGTTTGCGCATGTGCAAGGGAGAATGATCGGCGCATCGGGAAGCGCATTGTTGTGCTTGTAGACAACAAGTTGAATATATTGGAGTTAATGGGTTGGAGGGCCCAGCGTCTGAGTGGGTTTTGTAAAGACATTACTGTATAGAAGAGGCCCGTTCAAGGGAGCTTGGGTCTTTTTTCTCTCTCTTGTTGATTTTTTTCTGCCCTGAGGAGGAGCGGTGGGTGGTGGCGGAGCAGCTGTATTGCCTTCTTGTACAATATGACATAAGAGACTGATAGATGTCGAGTAGATCAAGATTGAGGAAACAAACAGATATGTTTGTCAAAGAGGAGATGACGCAGAGAAAAATATAAGCTTCGGGTCGGAGGTAATGGCGGATATGTCGGGACAACATCTGCACCTGCGCCGGAGTTAGATTTCACACCGACAGGACTTACATATAGATAACAGATGGTCTAATTGATGGAGCAATCTTGACCAAAACATTCTTATTCGCAAACAAATGGCTTTACAGAGCTTATTTTACGCTCCTCGCCGACTGTGACTGCGAGATATGCCTTAACCTCGAGGCACCAACTCACCGCCTCCGGAGCATCTGTCCAAAATTTCTCCCCAGTTGACATACAACAACGACCGCAATTATACCGCAAACCGATTCTCACCATGCCCCCGCGTCTATCAAGGAGACTGGTGCAACTGCCTTCAATTTTTAGCGCCATTAAACCGCGATTGACCGCCCAAAATGCCGTCCCCATCCGTGCCTTCGGCATCCGCTCCTTGAACCCTCCAAAGCACTCGAAATTCAATGATGGGCCCGACCTCCCCGTC
Source organism: Aspergillus multicolor (assembly GCF_047715735.1). Taxonomy (NCBI): domain Eukaryota; kingdom Fungi; phylum Ascomycota; class Eurotiomycetes; order Eurotiales; family Aspergillaceae; genus Aspergillus; species Aspergillus multicolor. Next base: position 120,800 of record NW_027396005.1, read on the forward strand.
CTCAAGTCGTCGCCCGCCGCAGCCCTCGAGCGAAAAGCAAACACGCTTCCGCTTCGTACCGGTGCCATTGCGATTAAGAAAGGAATGACGGCCATCTTTGATCCGGAGACAGGGAAGCGCATCTCGTGTACGGTTCTGCAGCTTGACCGTGTCCAGGTCATCGCGCACAAAACAGTCGATGTGCACGGATACCATGCTGTGCAAATAGGCGCCGGGTGGAAGCACCCCAGCAATGTGACCAAGGCGCTATTAGGCCATTATTCTGGACAAGGCGTTTCGCCGAAGCGACATGTGTTTGAGTTCCGGGTGAAGGATCAGAGCGGATTGCTGCCTATCGGCGAACTTGTCAGTGCGGATTGGTTCCAGGAAGGCCAGTATGTTGATGCAAGATCGAATACTAAGGGTAAGGGCTTTGCTGGTGTAATGAAGAGGCACGGTTTTGGCGGCCAAGATCGCAGTCACGGTGTCAGTTTGACGCATCGTTCGCTTGGTTCTGCTGGTCCTAGTCAAGGCGGTGGTTCAAGAGTCTACCCTGGAAAGAAGATGGCGGGAAATATGGGGAATGAGCAGAACACGGTGCAAAACTTGAAAGTTCTCAAGGTCGATGCGGAGAACGGGCTGGTTCTGGTCAATGGTATGTATTAACTTACATCTCGCCCCAGCCAAGCTAATCACCATACTAGGTTCTGTGAGCGGCCCCAAAGGATGCGTCGTCAGGATACAGGATGCTATCAAGAAGCCGTGGCCGAAAATCCTGGAGACCACTGTTGAAGCGTCGACATAATTTTTAATCGGTTCTCTTGTTGAAAATGTACTATTATATCTTTTGTTTCTAGAGCGGCGTCACACAAATGATATCCATTCCTCAAAGCATTGGTCTTTAAGGTTCGCTACAAAGAATAGATGCATAAACAAACGCCTTAAGCTAATGTTCATGGTGGGGAATCCAATTATACAGAGACATGGGGCTGCGCTTGTTGCAGCCTGTCTACTCTTGGCGAAATGGGTCGTGGTTGTCATCAAGTAGCTGGATCACTGAGCCATCCTCCGTCTCCAGGCTCCATTCCTCGGTGCGAAACTAAGGGGTGATTATATTAGATGTCGCCCTCGAGATCAGGATGGGAACTCACAAAACTCATCCGATCGGGCCTGATACTCTTAAACGTCATCTTTCCCTGGGCCTTCGTCCCTTTAACCCAGAAAGAGATATTGATCCGCCCGTGCAGCTGGTTCATCTCTCCACTGATCCACGGAATTTTCTGCGCAAAGTAGATTTCATCCCCCAAAATTTCGCGCGCACGCGGTGATGTGCGAAGAGCGTATAATGTGCTGCTTACGACACTCGACGAGGATTTTTGGTAATTGAAAATGCCGAGCATGGCAGCGCCCACCACGACCGCGAAAATGGGCAAGGTCCGTATCCATCGTCGGCCTTCAGGATTTATGTTTGGAAGCTCGCGGTCTGCTCGCCGTTCTGTTATGGGACCGGAATTGGCCGCAGGCGCGGGGATGAGCGTGCGATAGGGAGTGAGTCGGGATGTGGTTGTGGGGAGTCGCGGGACGCCGATGCGCCTTCGGACATTTTGGAAAACCATTTGTTGAGATTGATGGACTGTCAGAGGTCAGGCGATTGGTCTGATTATAGGAAGCTGGTAAAACAGTCAAAGTCGGAGCTGGCGGAGCGGAAGTTGGAGTGGAAAGTCGGAGTTGAGAATCAAACATAGCAAACTTCAACAACCAATGTACGGTAGCGCAGTGAGGTGAGGTTTATAGAGGTTTATGCTCCGTATTATAACATCACGTATGTACCTAGCGATCTTTCAATCCGACCAATCTTCGGCTTGCTAGGTATTGTGTGGGAACCTTTGATGACGTATCTTTTGCCTGCTTAACTGAATGGCTTCTACGAGACTTCGCAGAACATTTCGCTATCCAGACGACTCGGGTGACGACGATGATCGCGAGGAACTAGATGAAGAAGGTTTGACAAAGGTGACACTATCAATAAATTGCTTTCTGACGCACGTCTCTAGAGCAAGAAAGCGTGATCAGACTTCTGAAAAGACAGAATGAGGAACGAGACTCTTATTACAGCGTAACTACACCCCGCCCTTTTCTATGCAACCTTGGGGACTACAACAGGCACTGAGCGTAATATACAGCTTATATTCGCCGCACTCCCCCTTTTATCTACCATAGTGTTTATCCCATCGCTGCTATCCTCAAGAGCGTCAGGTTTGTTGGCACCACTTTTGTCTCTTCTCGGCATTTTGTCGCTCGCAGCTACAGCATACACGATTAGCAGTGTGCCGCCACGACGCCCAGATCCAAAAGGCAAAAGGCCAATGCGATCTCCAGATCTCCGCCAGTACGCGCGGAGATATTTACTTCCGGGAAACACTGGAATATGTGTTCTTCTCGGAATGGCTTATCTCTTTCCCCCAGTGACCTCTACCGAGATCCATCCTGTTATTTACCTTGTACCCGCTGGTATGTCCTTTCTCACTACTCCTATGGCAGTCGGAAGAATGGCAGCTTATGCGTCATGTCACAGCCTTGCTTATAACTATCTTGTTTGTGCGCCAAGTCATGGCATCTGTTGACATCAAGCCGTTGGAGGATCTTCGGTATGAGTATAAAGGAGCTTAGTATGGAAGAACCAACCTTAGTGTCTGAGATCGCCAATTGCTTGTCCTTTATGACTCATTGACATGCCCCCAATCTAGTCAATTGAAGCGTACCAGATCAGCTATTCATGAGGAATACATTTTCAAAAGTCATCCGTGTATTAAACTGTCACTCGCCTGTGAAAGACCGAAGCCCGCATTGCAAAGTTACCCTCGAGTGTCATTAGGCGCGAGAAGTGAGGTTTCGAGCGCCGGATCGACAGGAATATCCGCGTAGTCCGCGTAATATGCGGCTTGTGCGACCTGTGCCAACTCTAGTTGATTATAGTCGGGGTCCTGGGATAAATCTTGGTACGATTCCAAACGTATCGAATTGTCCTCCAGGGCTTGGTTGCGCTTAGCGTCAGCCTTCTCTTGATGTTTCCTAAGACGGCCCAGCTCGTCACTGCCCGCCTTCTTCAACCAGCTGAGGTTTGAGTGCCTGAAGTCCACTAAACTCTCCACGCTGCGAATATCCGCAACTTTGCTCGTGTCGTGCCCAAGCGAGATGCATGTAGGTTCGAATGGTGTCATCTTGGAATTTTTTCGACAAGCGCCGCAACTGCAGAATTTCCGACATTTAGGGCACTCCCACTTGAGGGTTTCTAAGACTTCCTGCGGTAATATATTGAATGCCCTGTATAGACTGCCATAGCAGTATCTTAAGGAACATTTAGTATTCGAACAGGAAGCAAGTTTCCATTCGGGCTCAACATATCTGCATATGTGGCATCGCGGTGCTTTTGACTTTGATTTCTTCCTTCGTTTTGCCGGACGGTTCTCATCTTCTGGCTCGCTGGGCTCTTCGGCAGCCTCTTCGACAACCGGCTTGGGCTTCGTGATATCAACCCACGGGCGTCGCTTCAGTTCGTCCTGGCAAATATGGGCCAAGCTTCGCTTGCCCATTTCTTCCCTCTCTACCCGCAAGGGTCGGTATTTTTTGCCAAGATCGGGATCAAATCTAAGAAGCTGCTGCCTCCAAGTTTCGTGCTTTCCCACGAGTTCTTCCCATTTGAATTGCTCAACCCATTTAAGTTTCGAGATGCACGCGCAACTGCGGCCCATCACATAACATTCCATGCAGATGTCATAAGGGAGTTCATCGCCGGTGGATGTTATGGCACAGGACGAACACGTCAGAAATCGATTGAAGATGTTCCCTCTGCAGTAGGCGCAAGTGACGTTGCTATCAAACGGAATATATTCAACGTTTTTGTCTCTGGACGCGGCCGGTGAAAACGATTCCGAGAGCAGTATCTGAGTGTAGAGGGAAAACAATTGTTCAAATTCAGTCTGCAGCTGTTGAATTCTCGCATGGCTGGCATTGGCATCAGCACCATCGAGAAGTGATGAATATTGCTTGAGCGAGTAGAACACTATGGCTTTGTTCTTATATTGCTCATCACGACACACCAGCCTAGCATGCGGCAGTGCTTCGTTCACTGCCCTCTCGAGCGTTTCTACAGTCGTTCTGTTCCACGCAACTTTCATCGTCCGTGTCCCACGATTCCAGACCTGGTGCGCCGCCAAGGGCGGTACAAGGATGAAGTCGCCTGGCCGCTGTTCAACAATATATGTGGTAAACGGGGCCCCTCGCCATGCGTTTATTTGCGCAAAGTGATCTTCGATGTTTAAGTCATGGCCCAACATAGACATCCAGTACTCCGCCACAGAATTTCGGTCCTTGCTGCTGGTCATGAACCATATTGAAGAGCCCGGTTTCGTGGGCCTCCCGTTTTCAATCGAGTCATCGGACGCGTCAACCATCAGGTTTTGGCCAAGACTTGCACACATCTCTTGGTGTGCTGGCGTGAATGTTCCTTCGTGGCCAATGTAACACATCAGATTTTCGGCGCGCATATCCTCTGGAAGGCAGCTCATCAAATCACCAGCTTTTGCAACCTTGCTGTGCCGTTTTTTAGAAGACATGGGTTTGGCGCCTGGCCCTTCGTAGTATCCGGGCTCCGCTGAGTTGTTCAGGTAAAATAAGAAGGGCGGTATGATTTTTTTCAAATAATCGTGCCAGATCTTTGGACAATCAATGTCTTTGAGGTACAGCCTTTGAGGACCAGCGTCTTTGTAGTTGTACTCATTCCATTGATTTGTAAGCATGGGCATGTTCTTCAGGTAATGACCGATCGTAAGAGGTACGCTTTTCTTAGTCGTAAGGTCTCTAGCATCTTCTCCTATAACAGCGAGGGAGGTTCTTTAGCACGAGATGAAAAATGTTCGGCCACAATACTCACTCTTCGCGGAGTAGTGGGTTCTCAACCATTTCTCCGAAAAGATAGCACTGTCGAGCTTCTTGTCGAAGCCCTCTACAACGAGAGGCAGCCCACGGACAATGACATGGAGAAGGACAAGCTTTTCGAAGTTCTCAAGTCCATTCTCATCGATAGCATCGCAGTGAATCCGCACTGCATCTTCAAAGTTAGGTGACGACTTTACAAGGTCCTCAACGTCTAGAGTCGGGGATATTGGTTCGAAGGCCGCACGGGGCCGTTGAGCCGGCATTTTCTTGCACTAGTCGAAGGTATGACAGCAATAGGCATGTGCTGAACAAAACAAATTAGTACATGAAGCGAGAAGACCGGAAGCATGAAAAGACTGATTCATAAGCCGCATATCGTGAGTGTCGCACCTAGATACCAGAGGATATCGAACCATTATAAGAACCGGCGTGATCAGGGTGCCTGTAAAGGACACAAACTATCATAGTCAAGCGCCTCGAAGGGACATTAGGTGCTACCTAGTAAGCAGATTGACATCCGCTTTCCTCTTTTGCTGTTGTCTGCGCCGCGAACACTGCGACGTACGCCTACCGCAAAAAGTGAAGCTATTCCTAATCGAGGACACGCGGATCGCGACCCCAAATGCAATTTCACGTGACTTTATTGTTTTCACTCCCCTCGAATCAAGTTCGAAGCCTATACGGAGTACTTCGCATATTACATACAGGCGCCCGATTGATCCCTCCAGAATCTTATCCTCTCAACGATAATTGCACAATGCGCCCTATTTGATCAACTTTCGCTTCCGACTTGCGACATAGTGAGTTACAAGTACCTGAAGCTGGCAATATAGGATCGGAAGTCGAACCTCTGTCTGAAAGCGTTCGTGAAGCGATTGATATCAACCAGCACGATGTCTTTGCATATTTTCCAGCACTCGACTTTTCGCGGTTGCTGTCGGAGAATACGAAGCAACCGTGCATTGAACACGGCTGCCAAAAAGTCTACGTATCTGGGCACAACCACGCTTCAATCGAGCCGATCCCACACAAGGGCTTTGAGTACGTCTTCATCAAAGGTACCGGCTCAATACGTTCCTCCGCAAAAGGGACTGGTTGCCTCACTTCCTCAATCATGGATACCGTACGCCGAGCTGGTAAGGCTCGATAAGCCTGCAGGAACATACTATCTATTCTTCCCATGTGCGTTTTCCACACTTCTTGCAGCGACCATGGCGCCCGCAATTCCAATTCCTCAAGTCCTTGGAACTACTGGTCTCTTTTTCGCCGGTGCTCTTATTATGCGAGGGGCCGGTTGTGCAATAAATGACCTTTGGGATAGAAACTTGGACCCTTATGTTGAGCGCACAAGATTCCGGCCCATCGCGAGGGGTGCCATACCGCCAGGTAAAGCACTTGTTTTCACTGGTACTCAACTTTTGGCTGGGCTGGGGATTCTGCTGCAATTCCCATACCAATGCCTTTGGTACGGGATTCCAAGCCTGTTCCTGGTCGGGTCTTATCCTCTCGCCAAACGCGTGACTTATTATCCTCAGGCCGTCTTAGGTCTCACATTTTCCTGGGGCGCTATCATGGGATTTCCGGCGTTGGGAATTGACCTTGTTGCTGAATCAGATGCTTTGATGGCCGCCGCCGCTCTATATGCCAGCTGCGTCTCCTGGACTATTTTATACGATATGATATACGCGCACATGGACATCAAAGACGATGTTGCCGCTGGGATCAAGTCAATTGCCCTTCGACACGAACATAATACAAAGGCCGTACTCTCTGGTTTGGCAATGGCCCAGGTGGCTCTACTTGCTGCTGCGGGAGTCGCAGCCGGTGCCAGTCCGGTCTTTTTTATCGGCAGCTGCGGTAGCGCCGCCTTCACCTTAGGGATCATGATCCGGAAGGTGCACCTAAAAAGTACTCAAAGCTGCTGGTGGTGGTTCAAAAATGGCTGCTTGTTGACCGGCGGAGGTATTTCTTTGGGCATGCTTCTGGAATACTTCACGCGCCGAACTCGGGGCAGGAACGACCACTGACTCACAATTGCCCCGTCGACTCAACCATTTCTAGGCACCTGGCGTGTCGTTTTCAAGCCCGCATAATCCTCCACGACCTCAACTATATCTCTCCAATCCATCATAGCACCGTTGCCTGTATCGCCACAAGCAAGGGACTTCTCTATGGGTTGAAGAAGATAAACCCAGCCATCTTTGTTGGAAGCACCCCAGCCCCATTCGTCTCGTAATATCGTGAGCTGTTTTCCTGTGACTGGATGAGCCCACATTGCAGTGTTCATCGCGGGAGCGACGAAGACAAGAGGCTTTCTGGCCTTAAGGTCTACCAATCCAGTCGTGTCCCAGGCTCTGATAACTGAGAGAAGGAGATTATCTGCGATACCGACAACCATCTTGGCCATTGTGTTCGCAGAAAGAGGAGCAATTAACAGCAAATGTGCCCATTTTCTCAATTCAATATGTAAGATTGGCTCCCCACGGACCCAGGGTTTCTTCCACTCGTCTTCGTCGCGGTATATCCCGTCAACGCCGGGAAGTTGGCGTAGTCTTTCAAGAACGGGTTGCTCCAGACTTTGGCCGACCAAAAACTTCTCCGCGGACTTGGTCACGACGATTCGGACCGATACATTTTGATGGCGGCCAAGAGCCTCAGCTATGTTCGGAAGCTTGATCGTGGCCACGGATCCACTAGCTGCGAGAAGGATATGGAGCTTATCATCATCTAGATGCTGCTTAGCAAAAAATGGAATACTCGCCGTGTTCATGGTCCGTGTAAAAAGTCAAGCGCCCGAATTCTGGATTCGGGTTGCGGAAGGGCCAGTTAAGAATCGATAGAATGTACGGAAAGACGTACGTACTCCAGTCGTAGTTATGAGGAATGGAAGAATTGCGGAGAAGTGGGAAGTGGCAACGATTAGAAATGTATAAACGACACGTGATGCAGCCAGTGATATACAGGATAATTACCGATAACTCTGCTCATGATCAAGGCAATTTAGTTTCGCAACATTCAATAGCCATAATGTTTTCAAGAACGGCCTTCCCTTCCGTATGTTAGGTCTTTGCGGATAAACATGATCTCGACCTCGCTGACCCCATCATCCCAGACACTTCGACGGTCGCTATTCCGACCTCCGGTCTCGCCGCAATTCTCGAACCAGAGTCCGTCCATCCTCCATGGACGCCTTCTCTCAACCGAGACGAAAGCAGCGATTGATAAAGCAGTCGCATCCGCACCTGTCGTCCTCTTCATGAAGGGGACGCCTGAGACTCCGCAATGTGGATTTTCACGCGCTAGCATTCAGATTCTGGGCTTGCAAGGTGTTGACCCAAAGAAGTTCGTTGCTTTCAATGTGCTGGAGGATCCAGAGTTGCGGCAAGGTATGCATATTACTACGATACCTTGCTTATGGCTAATTGGTTTAGGGATCAAGGAATACTCGGATTGGCCTACAATCCCCCAACTTTACCTAGAAAAGGAGTTTGTTGGTGGCTGTGATATCTTGATGTCAATGCATCAGAACGGCGAGCTCTCAAAACTTTTGGAAGAGAAGGGCGTCCTGGTAGCCGAATAGAATGAGTATAGCAACTGGTTCCCACTTGTCGTCTATGCTATTGTAATGTATGTCGTCTGTATTATTCTAGTGTCCATGAAGAATATTTCCCTCCTATGCTCATGTCACATGCAGTTGTCGGGGTTTGGGCCGAGAAGGACATAGCGTTTTCTCTGGCTTATCATTTATTGCAGCTATTCGCCAGGCCGCTCATGTCAATTCAGCCTCCCTGGACTTTACCTGATTCTCAACCACTGCCTTCTGCAGCTTCGCCCGCTGCCTTGCTTCGTAAGCTTCTCTGCTTCTGAGAATGCGTTCAACTATTTCGCCCGCATTCACGTGCTGAAAAGCGTGATCGGTTGTCTCGCGGAAGATCCCCATGCGTTTAGGAGCAGCGTACGGATCATAGGTAAGGGGGATAAAGGTGGTAGGGCCGTGATAGACAACGTCGGGCACACCTAGTGGCATTGTTTCGAGGTATGGCTGACTGGGGGAGAACGGGGCAGAGAAGACCACAGCGTGCACGTACTAAATTATTAGCCTTGATCACAATAAAGAACGGGTTTTCTTACTTGACATTGAAGAACACATAGGCCTCTCTCGAAAATGTTCATGATGGGATAGTTCAGTCCTTTCCAGTGATTTATCACATCATCATCATGAACACCTGCCACGACATAAGCCGGTCCATAATCTTCCCCGTGGGATTCAAGCCTCTGTTTTTTTTGGATCTCTTCATACCAGCCGCGTTGTCGACCTTCGGATTCTTCAATTGCGAGGACCTGGCGGAGGAACTCAATATGGCCGGATGAGAAAAGGTCAAACCCTCCATCAACGTAGACAATCCGCTGCCCCGGTTTTGGGGGCTTCCCACTAACGAGACTATCGAAATTTCCAGATTCGTCAAGCGTGTCTTGGAGCTTTGCGGTATTCGAGCCTTCCCAAACCCAGACATGAGGACCAGGCTGCAAGCCGGTTTCATCGGTGGCGTAATCTTTGAGCCGTTCCTGGAGGTACGAAGCATGCTGTGCGCGCTCTTCTGCGTTGCCGGAGCCCTCTGTCCCAGACAATGTGCCTTTCACATTCTTGACAAAATGGCCCTTAGTACAAAGAAGCATGCGGCCAACGAGGTCAGTGGTAGATATGCCGGGGGTTCTCTTGACTACTTTGAAGCGACCAGCAGCCTTGACAAATCGATAACAGTCATCACCATTACTGTCCGATGTGATGTCGTCTCCATGTACAACGTACTTGCACCCGTAGTGTGAGACCCAAGGTAGCGACGTTACATACGGGGCATGAGGGACGCACTTGGTCGCCCAGCGACATGCCTCCACTGCAGCAATCCTGTTCACGTTAGTAATGATTATGGCCCATTGCAAAATACCAACCGCTCTTCCAGTGTCATGACCGTGGGGCCTTTGTTTTCCAGGATCGCTTCGTCAGAATGTACGCCAACGAGGAGTTCGTCGCCCAGTCTACGAGCTTGGAGCATAGCTCCTGCGTGTCCTACAGATATGTGAGTATAGATATTCAGTTGACCTAGGCAGAAGTTTCATACCATGGTGGCTAAAATCGAAGCAACCATCTACCCACACACGTTTGTCTGATATTGCAACATCATCTTGAGGATCAACGGGCCATTCCCCGCGTCGTGGGATCATTTCCTCAGGGGAATTTTCCATATATGTGATTTGGCGGTACTCGTGGTCTAATGGGCAGAGAGGCTATTGAGATACCTCAGGAGTACGCACAGGTGGCTAGGTATTTACTCGATCAAAGATAGTTGATTGAGGGGTAGTAGATATAGGGGCGAGGGGCATTGATTGCGGAGAACATCATTGACCGCCCGCTAGTACCGGTAAAACCAATACCTAACTTCTACTGTCTGAGGACTTACGGCTGGCGATAATTACATCGTATTCTCACATGAGAATATGTCCACTTCAGATCATTCGAATACATATCTACTGTTCCATACAAAATCGTCAAAGAATGGGAGACCCTGGGGCCTGTAGAAAACTTAGTGCCTATCGTGGCTTAGTGCGGGGACGAGCGGTAGGTTCTGGCCGTGGCTCGGTCAGGGGTTTGGTGGAGAACTGATCTTATCAAATAATTAAGCGCATTATTCTATGGCCTATTGAAAACAACGTTTTCATCACTGGCAGCATCTTAAGCATATACGCAGTACGCTGAAAACTACCTCACTATGTCCGCTGGTAGGGGCCAAGGCTCCTTTGGAAAAACCATTGATATGCTTCCCTCGACGTTCGCACCCACCCTAACCCGCAGAGATACGAATAAATCCATAGGCCACGAAGCTGCGCCCGCATCGATTCCTCCCCCATTAATGAGTGGCGGGGGGTCTCTCGGTCCGCAGAGCGCGGCAGCAGTTTACCAGCATATTCAAGACATGGCCACAAAGCGAATATCTACACTCGACTATCTCAGGAAAGCGTGAGTTTATCCACCTGTAATCAGGCTCTGGGGCTGACACCTATACCTAAGTCACGAAGGGCGCATTTATTGGTTCAACACCGTCCATTATTCTCGAACTGACATCGGCCGGATGCCGTACTTTGATGCCAGGAAGCTTTCCCGCCGTGCGGTTAATTATTTGCTTCTTGGCCTATCTATCCCAGCGATAATCGACGTCAGCACAACGTCGGGCGAATATTTGCGTGCGCTAAACGCGCTTTTGATTGAATTCGAAACCTTTCAGCAAGTACATCCACCAGAAGGAAGCTCGTCGTCTACGCTTGCGCGAACACGTATACCGCAAATGTTTAAACGCGCCACTCATGGCGGAACAAAAGCTAGAAGGGCGAGCTCGGCAACTGAAATTGGTCTTCCCATGCAGCATAGTGATCCTTCCGATCTGAAAAATATGTCAGGTCCTGCTTCAGTGAGCGCGCTTCCACCGTCAGAAGCATCGGAGCTCTTACCTGGCGAGGAATACGCGTATCTTCTAACGCCTTCGTTGCCATTTGAGCCGGACTACTTCGAGACTTTCGTAACTCTATGCGACGTCTTGATAGATTGCTATACACGCCTGGTGACATTAATCTCGACGCCTGCCGTTTGCACCGTTGCACTAGGTGAGCTATTTACCAAGGCGGACGCTAAAATCCGAAAGATTATGGTGGCGGGCATAGTACGTGAGTTCGAAGACACAAGTCGGAATGCAGCTAGAATTGAGGTAGCTGGGGTTGGCCGTGTCGTCTTAGGAGGCCTTCTGGGATAGCCATTCTATTGAAATGATTGACGGACAGTTGGTATTCAAGGTGATAGCTCATAACAAATAATCTATAGAATACTGTACATCTATATATCGTGTTCTCGTATTTCCTCGAAAAAAAAAAAAAAAAAAAAAAAAAAAAAAAAAAAAAAACGAAGTCGCTCGGCTCGAAGGGCATGACAAGGGATATCGATAACTTTTTTTTTGAAGCACATACCAACCAAGTGTGGTGGTGCAAAGACAACAGGTGATGGTCATCGCGGTGCAGACCAAAATAATATGCAATATAAAGGAACCAGGACGCCAACCACACGCTGTAATAAATTAACGCCGTTATGCAAGGCAAACGCTCGATGTATCATGATGCAGGTGGTGTAGCCAATCATGCCATGCTGGACTCAAGGGCGCGCTGTTCGCTGAAGACGCGTCGGCTCATTTCAAGGACGGCTTCAAAGCCTTCTTTACCACGTTTGGCGTTTTCCCTGAATCTCTCAACACTTGCCTCTTCCACCTTGTTTTTGATCTTTTGCCACCCTCCACAAAGGGCGGTAATCTTGGCTTCCTGCTGGAAGTCGGTCATGGACGAAGGAGTCGATGCGGAGGGCTGATATATGACAGTTTCCCGTACATTCAGAACATTTGCCCATGTGAGATTCGTCGAGCACATTGTCACTTTCTTGGAGACAGGGTCGACGTATGAAACTTCGTAGACATGGGAAGTCGGGCTACCTCCAAACAGCGATGAGACCCATTGCGGGACGGACTGATGGCATGTAATTAGTCGCTCGGTGCGCAACTGTAGAAGGTTAGATACCGGCGGGCACATACGCTGAGGAAAGCTTACAATCCCAGTTTCAGGGTCCACCCTCCGCGACAGAGTATCTACCCCCACAACATGCGTTGATTTATCATTCCATGGGCAGTATTTCCGCCAGTTTGCAGTTGAGACCTCCTCCCATGAGTAGTCAAACGTGCAGATTGATGAAAACACCTTCATTGCCAGGAAACCAGTACTGTAGCTGGAGAGGTCTGTTTGGCCCGTTAAAGAACGAGGGTCGTATTTGGAGCTGATAGCAAATGGATATGCTAATCGATATTTTGAATGCAATAGAGAGAGCGGTAAAGCAAGAATTTAAAAGAAACGCAAGGGATAGTTGATACACAAAGAACGAGAGATACTTTAAAGGCAGTCTACTCGGTTTATAACAGATATCCCTTGATGGACCGTTCGCGAAGGCGGAGATGAGTCGAAGAAGTGGCGATGGAATGGGAGAGAAATTTTAGTGGTGCAGTCCGGAGCGCCTCTTCTCCAGAGAGAGTCTTGAGTCTTGACCGGGGGATTGGGTTCCACCCTGACGTCGGGCTTTACCGGCAGAAAACCGAGATATAGCCCCGGGTGGCAACTGCTCACCTGACATATCAGAGCCATGCACAAGAGCGGTAATACGCCTACTCCGGGATTAGACATAAAGGGCTCTAGACTATTATCAGTTACAGAATACAGATCTACAGCAGGTAAGAATGTCGAGGCAATGAATGCTTGTGGTATATCTCTCTATTCTCCCTAGAACTACCGCATACACATCGTATCATCTGTTGTTCTGATGTCTCATGAGACATTTCAAATAAAATCAATCTCGTTCTAGAGCTATCATTGTTGAAATATAGTCGCTATGCTTCATTGAGCACTTGGCTGTAATCTGAGCGCTCGCTTCCCAGGAAACACAGACAATTGCTTCCAAGGGTTGTGTTTTTACACAGGAAACCCCCCGCTTATACTGCACGGAATAGGGACCACCGTCATCCAAACGGCCAAGGATTCTGCCATTTTCAGCATTAGTACTCCGCCATATCGTCATTTTATCTACACTGACTGTCAATATGGTTGAATTGCGAAAGCGTAAAGCGACAGCAGCACCGCCAATGCCATTGCAGAAGCGGACCAAAATCAAGGCGCCTGTCACAACATCCAAAGCAGCAGCTCCATCATCTGCCAAAGCTATACCGAAAGTCGGCGAGGTAGTGGACTTGAATGGTTTTGGTGGCGAGATTAAAACAAACGATAGCACGAAGACTACGCTCAAGGCACTCGTTGATGACAGCAATTCTGGTGTTGTGCTGTTCACATACCCCAAGGCCTCAACCCCTGGCTGTAAGCTTATTCCTCCAAAGTCGGACTGGCTTCAGACACTGATGAATACAAGGCACGAAGCAAGCATGTCTGTTTCGGGACGGGTTCGACAAGTTAACCTCTACCGGGCTGTCTATATATGGCCTATCGGTAGATTCGCCAAAAGCCAACACTAACTTCAAGACGAGGCAGAACTTGCCGTACACGCTCCTCTGCGACACCGCGTCAACCTTGATTGGCGCCATCGGGTTCAAGAAGCTGCCTCGCGGGACTAACAGGGGAGTTTTTGTCATGGATAAAGCAGGCAAAGTTCTTATCCTACAGGCGGGTGGTCCAGATGCAACCGTGGAGGCTGTGCGGCAGTTGGTTCTTTCCACGCCAAAAGAGGCTGAAAGCGAAGCCGTTTGAGGCAGAGCTTTGACTTGCTTCTTCACGAGGCGCAACTCGGATACGAGGGCTAGTCCGAAGGCAACTAATGTAGCGTTCAGCGGATTCGCTATAAGGAATGAAGACTGATTTCTGGTATGGGCTTGCGAAGGTTGTTGCAGGCGTACATGGTTGTTTGGACTGCGACCAACAATATGTCCTTCAAAGAATTACGCAATGGATTTGTTGTTATACTGGAAAATTCTAACCTACTTCTTTTCATTGTCTCAAGCCAATACATTCTCTCTTTTTTCAAAAATAGCGAACATATAACATTCTGAAAGTCTAAATAAGTGTGCATATATGGTAACAGGACCTATTTCATGCAATTTTATCATCAGTTTTATGTCCTACATGTATATACACCTAGACTTCCGTATTTCTGGTGTTCCTTGTATTGGAATTAGCAAGCGAGGTTGACTGTTAGTATAATACATACTGTTAGTGCTTGATATTTTGTGTCAGTGCTTGATATAGATATATCACTACAAAGTAACCTGTAGGTCGAGTGGCCATACTAATCTAGTGTAACCCAATGAAAACCAAAGTTTTGTAATTGCCGACCGCCCGGGAGTTTTTAACTGGCCGAGAACCCGGTTCGGTGGTTTACACAGGCCATTTGCGCAGATTGTAATCCGGGTTGATTCTCGAACCTCTGGTAGGTTACTAACCACTAAATTATGAATGTCAATTGACGAGTGGCCAAGTTCTTGACAATCCTTCAGTTCGCCTTTCCAACATTCTGAATAACAATCATGTTCTCAGTTCCGGTTCGTGCGCTCCCGCGCACTTTGCAAGGTGCGTTTTTAGACAGCGAATTCATGCTCATGCTAACGTCCGAAGTGCGTTCAAACCGAGCTATCTGTGCTCCTCAATTCCAGCGCGTGGCACTGCTTTCAACTTCTTCAATCAAAGCAGCAACTGCACTTGAACGACAGGGCAATGCCGGGCAAGGGCTGACAGCTTCTGGCCAAGTGCGGAGGGAGGTTCCTCTGCCTAGTCAGGAGAAGAAAGAGGGCGCAATGCAATATGTTCTGTATGATTTCTCAAACTTCTCACCTTTATTTTCTTAACTAAGAGAATCAAGGACGACGCTTGATCAGGTGGCGAACTGGGCGCGACAAAGTTCGCTGTGGCCCATGACCTTCGGACTCGCCTGCTGTGCCGTCGAGATGATGCACCTGTCCACCCCTAGATACGATCAAGATCGTCTCGGTATCATTTTCAGAGCCTCACCACGACAGTCCGATGTAATGATCGTTGCCGGTACTCTGACAAACAAGATGGCCCCGGCTCTCCGCCAGGTCTACGATCAAATGCCTGATCCGCGCTGGGTTATCAGTATGGGAAGCTGTGCAAATGGCGGCGGCTATTATCACTACAGTTACTCAGTTGTCCGTGGTTGTGATAGAATTGTTCCCGTCGATGTCTATGTTCCCGGATGTATGTTGGTCCTTCCCTATATTTTGATCTTTCTAACTCGCTAGGCCCACCCACCTCGGAGGCGCTGATGTACGGCATCTTCCAGCTTCAAAAGAAGATGAGACACACCAGAATAACTCGTATGTGGTATCGGCGTTAGTTTACTCCCTATCTTCAAAAGGCAAACCGCCGATGTCATACTTAGATTTCCTTTCGCAAAGTTTTGTACAATTGCATCATTCAAATTCAAGCAATATTTTCCTTGTACGTAGGTCACTACTTGATTTAGTGCCGAGTCGCAAAGTGAATATAACCCTGTTGGTCGATCAAATGAACGTTCTTCCACAGCGTGGGAAAAGCTCCTATATCACAGCCTAGTCTGAGGAACCGACAGTAATCCAATTATCAGCATTGTACTTACCCCAGTCTCCAGTTGTAGGTACACCTGAAACTGATAGATGAATCAATCGGTTTGGAACTTTGAATTACATGTAGCGTACTACTAGACTACTACTCCGTGGTTACTACTCCGTTTATCATTCGTCCGCCCCGCTCCGGCCGGGCTGGGCCTTCCCAAAGTGGTTAGCTTCGTTTTCCGCCATCAACTTTTTTTCCTCATCTCTCAAGGTTAACTAGCTTTGAATCATCATCACGTCGGACATTGTTACAGCAGCATTGTTCTCCATAATGGGCTCAATACAGGGCCAACATGAGTTTGGAACCTCATCTCTGGCGGCTTTGCCTATAAACCCGGCACTTTCGACACCCTGGGACTTCCTTCGCCCTACGAAAAAGCTGCGTACTGGGGTACTAGATACTGCGAAAATTTTCCTGGATTCCCTTGCTAGCTCAGTCTGCGATTCGCAAGCTACTCGTCAGCGAAACCTTAGAAAACGAAAGCGGTCCGACGACGAGGCTTCCGTTTTGCGGCTGAAACAATTATATGTGGATGGGTTTACGTCCGACCAAGTCTGGGAGCAAGCCCTACGTATCTTTGATTCCGCCGACCATGAAATCCAGCGCGACTATACTACTTGGGTCAATGGCCAGCAATCCAATGCCGAATCGATGTGTCGAGATGCCATTGACTCCGCGGAAGGTAGCTTCAGTGACGAGATGAAGGTTGGTTCGGAGGATGACAGTGACAGTTCTGAACAAGATGACGAACAAGATATTGGGGTTGAGAATGTGTCGCAAATAGACTTGGACGAGGACGACGATGATGTTCATGGGCCGGATGGTAGTTCAATTAGCGGTGATGATGACAACCATGATACATATGTCCAAGACCGGTTTGGGTTAAACGATGGCTTTTTCTCTATTGACGACTTCAACAAGCAAACTGAGCAATTTGAGCGGCAGGATACGCGGGGTGACGTGGACGACGAGAGCGATGACGATGAAATCAACTGGCACGCGGATCCCCTCGGTGCAGGAGGTCTTGGTCTCTCTTCACAGAAGAAAGCCGACAAGGCGGATGATGACATGAGCGATAGCGATGAGGAGGACGGGCCTACATTTGACGACATGGGTGCCGAGGATGATTCTGAGATGGACGAGGACGATTCGCATGCTGCGGCTCTGGAAGGCGCAGGTTTCTCTAATACGAGTGATATCATGTACGCGGACTTCTTCGCACCTCCGCCCCGCAAAGTATCGACCAAGAAGTCACGCCCCCTACCCAAAACTCAGCCGCGCATCACTGATAACGATATTGATCGCGCGATGGCCGATGTTCGCCGCGATCTTTTCGAGGATGAGGTATCAGCTGAGGAGAGTGGCGAGCCCAATGACTGTCATACTCACAAATCGACCCATGAGAAGCGGCGCGCGCGCATTTCTGATGAGATTCGCCGTTTAGAAGCTGCAAATGTGGCGAAGAAAGAATGGATGGTCTCTGGCGAAGCTAGGGCAATAGAGAGACCCGTCAACTCGCTCATCGAAGAGGACCTGGATTTTGAAAGAATCGGGAAGCCTGTACCTGTGGTAACCACGGAATTATCCGAGAGCATCGAGGAATTGATCAAGCGGCGAATTATTGCCAAGGAATTTGATGAGGTTATACGTCGCCGGCCTGGATTATCAGATCAACAGAATACCCAAAAGAGCCGAATCGAACTTGAGGACAGCAAATCAAAGCAGGGCCTCGCGGACCTCTACGAATCAGATCATATTCGGGCAACAGACTCAAATTACGTTGACCCGAAGAACCAAAAGCTTCTAAAGGAACATACCGAAGTCGCCAATCTTTGGAAAGAGATAAGTTCTCAACTGGACACCCTTTCCAACTGGCACTACAAACCAAAAGCGCCGCAGGCAAGCATTAATGTGGTTACGGATGTGGCTACAATAACGATGGAGGATGCTCAGCCCACTACCGGTGGTGCCGTGCGCACGTCTACGACACTTGCTCCTCAGGAGATATACACGCCAGGGGAGACTTCAAGGGCTCCCGGCGAGGTCGTGATGAGGAACGGAGTGCCCGTTACAAAGGAAGAATTGACTCGGGAAGAAAAGGCAAAGCTGCGACGGCGACAAAAGAAGCTAGGCCACGGGTCTAGTGATGGCTCAAAACAACGTTCTGGAAAGGCAGTTGAGAAGCAGCAGATCGTATCTGACCTAAAGAAGGCGGGTGTCAGGTTGATCGGAAAAGAGGGTGACGTGACAGATATCAATGGGGGTAGAGTTGCTGGCATGGGTGATAAGACTGGAGCCCATGCAGTGAAGTTATAGGCTATTGACTCTTATTAACCAATCTATGTACGTATTATCGAGTCTCCGCCGCCGTGTT
This sequence comes from Aspergillus multicolor, assembly GCF_047715735.1. Lineage (NCBI taxonomy): Eukaryota > Fungi > Ascomycota > Eurotiomycetes > Eurotiales > Aspergillaceae > Aspergillus > Aspergillus multicolor. Next base: position 139,284 of record NW_027396005.1, read on the forward strand.
TTGCTCGTATTGAGAGAAGATTGATATTCTCCCGCTTGTACGTCTCGGCATCTGGGTCATCATTGATTTCGGTGACCTGGAATGCTTTTTTGGCGAGTTTCAAGAATCGAAGGTCTGCCCTTCTACGTTTTTTGAAGCAAAAGTAGCAGACGGAATTCGGTCCTAGAAGATCACGCAGTGTCGATATCAGGAGTGGGAAGGCAGGCTCAAAGTAAACGCAATCAGCCGCAAGGATTATGTCGGGGTGCCGTGGAATGTCGTTGGAAATGTTCGTGCCCCAATCCAGCACTGCGGCTTTGACCTTGTTCGTGAGGTTGTTAAGCGCAATATTGGCTTCCATAAGAGGAAACATCGGCAATTGATCGGTGATAAAGATAGGCGATGGGCCAACTGCACAGCCAGAGGCAACTGCTAATCCAACAAGTCCACCTCCAGCTCCGAGCTCCAGACTGACCGATGGTTAGTTTTGCTTAATGATAAAGCTAAGTGCAAGATGACGGACATTGTTTTATCAACCAAGTCGGAGCAATGTTGACGAAGTATATATTTTGACAGAACCATACCAGCAGGCCATAGCTGACCACCACATCCTTCTTTCAAATCCTCTTTGAGAAGTAGAGGCTGTTGTAGGAGACCGTCAAATGAAACATGACTCTGACCGGCTTGTTTGATTTCCCTTGCCGGAACCAAGGACTCGCTTATGTCAAAGGCGTCATTGGAGCTAGCAGAACCGGGGCGTATGTCTTCCATGTAAATAATTTCTGGCCGGAAAGCGAGAGGCGGCAGGGATCTGTTCGGTTGCTCCTGATGACCTGCAGTTGCCTGGATTTTTCGCGGGGTTCCAGAATTCTTCTGGCCCCGCTAATAATGATTGTGCAGTGCACAGGCGGAACGTTCCGCGTTCCATCTGCGGAGTAGTATCGCAAACCAAGATGATTACTCTGTAGTATTATTGGCACAGAGTCGCCATCACATTCCCAATTACCAAGATGATGGCTTTGCTGCCCAGTGTTCTGAGTAAACTACCTAAGTACCGGAGTAGTACATCAAAGCTGAAGCTGGTCTGGAGTCTGGACCCATCTTCGCGCTACTCAGTATACCAAGTAATTGACGTCATGTTAGTGATCCCCTCCACATCCTGATCTCCTGGCCAGGGCTAGAATTGAGTGATGTTATTGGTCAAAAGCCACAGTAACGCTAATCTTCCTGGGCGTCGTTGTCAATGGCTGTGCTCTTGAATCATGACGACGTCACAAACTTGCCCATGAACTGGCCCGTGATGCAATCAGAGTGACTTACCTTGCGCCAAACATGGCCATTATGTCACTGACGCCGACGGCCCTATAAATGGCCTAATGGTAGACCTTTTTTTTTTGACACTGTGCACTCCCCATAAGCATACTCTCAATTATACCGGAATTCTAAACAAACCAACACAGCAAAATGGCCACTCTCCACTGTTAGTTACGACCTCTTCTGAATTCAGCTGGAGCTAAACATGTTAGATCTTCCCCCCGTTAAGCCCTCCGCCATTGCTGCGGGTACGATCTTCACTCATACTGCCTCTCTGGGGATCCTGGCCCCTGTTTTCGGCGACACATACCACCGTGCTCAAGCAGCCAACACGAAGGAGGATTTTATCAAGTCCAAGGAGGCCGCTGGCGCTGCCGCTGCCTGGGGTAGCTCGCTTGTGGGCAGCGCTGTGCAGACCTATGGAGTTGCGGCCTTGATCAATGCCACTGGCACCTTGAGCTACAAGGGAGCTGCCTACCTCGGGAGTTTGATTTTCTTTGCTAGTTCCGCCCCCAGCGTAAGCTGTGCTCTTACCCATTGTCTGAACATCGTACTGATCATGAAAAGTTCGTGAGCCAGATATTCACCGAGAAGAGGCCTCTCGACACCGTTGCCGTTGGTGCTGTCGCTAGAGTCTTTGAAACAGTCGGCCTGAGTTTGTTCCTCAGCTGGTGGGGTACACGCACAAACCCTTTTGACTAGATAGGCTTCTGAACCTATTCACAATTTACCCAGCCGTTATGAGATTGAGCCCTGTTTATGACGGCGTTTTTTTATAGCTCTTTTCTGAAATATTCCATTATAGGTTCCATTATATAAAGATAACGGGTGTGTTGATTGACTTTTGGCATACATGCGTTGGATTTTTCATCACTATCCACCAGCGTGTAACCTTATTACCAATATGTCCTAAACGCAGCCGCATCGCCTTGGTAGTAAGGAAATCAACAGTTATAAGAGACTTCATGAAAGTATATCATGTTATCGATAGTGTTGCGCTAGTTGATATTGGCTTCTAAATTAATAAGAACCGATGACTTGTCGAGACTAGTCTTGAGCTATCATGTTCAAAGGAGACATCTATCAAGTAGGAAACGGTGAAAAGTAAAGGAACATATATAATGATCTAAAGAGGTAGTTTCTAGAAGTTCAAACGAAGGTGCGGCAGGGGTACCTTGTATGACGTTAGCCAGCTCACCTCCCAACTCACGGCGAACATACACATTAGGATAACCGTGATCATTGTCGATCTGGTACTTTGAAGCAGAGTTCAAGTTGCACGGTGTTGGCGGCAAGCCGTTGGGCCCTAAGACACCGCTGATGCCATTCTTGTCCTTTTGGAACAAACCCGCCAAGCCCCGCTCTTCGCCTTGCTGCTTGACAGAGACCAGCTGCTTCTGGCCAGCCTCGCCAATCTGCAGAATCTCGTCCTTGGGTGCAGCTTGACTTCCTACGGTAAGAAGGCCGACAGCATCCGCTTGGTTTACCGTGCTGGTTCTTGGGTAGTTTCTGCGGACATCACGCTTCCAGTATGGGTTGTCAGCGATATCACCGGCCGGAACCGTGACGGGATCGTCATATGACAGTGGAGGGAGCGATCCGGGCGTGGGAAGACGAAATTGGGAGTTCAATGGCACTCCAGTCGAACGTTCGGGATCGATAGCAAGTAGGCGGCGGAGGCGCTCCCATAAACCCGTAGACTGAACAGAGTATTTCTGGTGGCGGTCAGAGTCGTTACTTGTTTCTAAGTGAGCATGACGAATCTCACATGGTTAATAGAGATGACGCTTGAAGCCGACTTGGCCGCGTTCGCAACGTTGCGGACCATGGTGCGCTGATCCTAAAAAGATATATTAGCATGGTTGGCATTAAAGGACTGACAGCCAGCTGTTGGTATTGATACATGCGAGATAACTCACCGTACTCTTGTGAGATTGATTGTCTGGGGCAAAAGATGATATATCTCGATGAACACGGCGACGAGGGCCAAGGGCATATGTTTGAGGTTGTTAGGACTTGGGAGCGGATATTATCCCGGCTCCACATTGTTCCGATTCCGCAAATCATAATTGCCGTGATAGAAATACATGCCCTAAGCTTACCAGCGGATGATTTTACAACACAGTGTCGTCATGCAAAGGGTTCGAAATAATGTAGATACGCAATTCATTTTCCAGCTACTAGGTGGCATCAAACACACAGGCTCTCAGACTAGTCGGTATGTGTACATTGGATCAGTGATCATCACCCCACGTTTTCGTCTACCTACAGGGCGGTCAGCACCAATACAGTACGAAAACAGGTGGATACATTACAACGTACCACAGGGAGACTGGCTCGCACGTCATTGACGTTCCAAGTAGGGTCATCTTCTCGAAGCGAACTCGGGTCTCTTTCACATTCTTGCGGCCCCGCTCATTACTGCTGAGGAAACACCCCAGTTATCCTGGACAATCCGGTTATACTTCTTTCCATCTCATCGGGTTGCACGGCATAGTGGCGCAGTAGGCGTACAGGACAGGGAGCGGACCTACCTTTCATCATGCCGGGCCCGAGGATTGCCTGCATTGGTGTGATTGGGAAAGCTGTAGGATGGATGCTTCTCGAGTTCAGAAGGGCTCGGCTAACGCAATACAAGGATAATCCGTTGCATATATCACTATTTCCACCGTACCTGGGATCAGCGATCGAATTTTCATTTCTGCTGAACTCTTCTCTTGATATATTTGAGATACGCCAGAAGCAAACCTCGATTGACCAGGATCTTGGTTTATTGCATGCAATTGATGAGAGACTCGCATCCTATGGCTGGTTAACAACCACAGGAGTAAAGTTCCTTATCATAATCGATTTGATCGGGGATGCGTCTTGTATAAGTCCTAGTTTCAAAGAAGCTGATCTCAAACCAGTATGCTTCATTTGTCTTATGCCTACCGCTGCTAACTGCTACAGGCATTTAGAGCTCTCCAGACCGCTTATATACACCTCCTCCAGAACCCGTTCTATTCCCCGGATGACCGTGTCACCATGACCAATAGTGCTGTTCAAGCGGCGAAGCCGTCACAAATCACGGACCAGAAGTTCATAGCTGAAGTCAACCGAATTGGTGACTCCTGGACCACTGAGTCCACTAATCTATAATGCAGGCTGGCCTTTTTTATGCTGCATAATATACATGCAGTTGTGCCTTGTAACTGGCGATTGTTCTTGAGAACTTGATGCTATCGAGAAGGTCCGATATGTTTTCTAAGTCTTCTTCTATCGCAGTTCAATAAAGAGACTTTCTCATATGGAGCTCGCATGTTCAACCTCAGCAGTGGACTATCAATCCAATCGCCCATGGTTGGCATACTCAAGGTACATCTTGGGGAGCGCGTATTCTGCCGACAAGTCCCCACCCCCCAAACTCCACTATGGCCAAGTAGGGGGGCTGTTCACGTTTGTATGGTATTGAATACGTGCTTCCGAGCAGTGGTGGCCTTCTTGACCTCCTCCTCTCCCTCCGTCAGGATGAGCTCGATGTGGCAGGGGTTGGTCATGTAAAGTTTAGGCTGCGAACGGGGATCGAGGAGGTCGAGGAACTCGACGGAAGGGGACAACCTCGGCATTGGCCTCATCGTTCTTGAGAGGGTTGACGAGGAACTTGGCGGACTTCGTGAAATTGTAAGCTGCTGTCAAAGGAGCTGGCGAATCGGCGGAAGAGGACAGCCAACCTCGGCGCTCTCAAGAATGTTGAAAAGGCAGAGATGAGGAGTATTGGAAGGTGGTAAAACTCAACCAGATTGCCAGCCAGGAGTACTATTACCCAGCGAAGGTGTCGGAGCGAGTCAGATTAGCACGTGATGCTGTAGCTGCATGTCATCGGACCTGGTGCGAGTGCGACCACGCTTGCGGGTGGGTTGGTGTTGCCATCGATCAGCAGACTTTTGACCTGATAACTGACGTAGACTAGTAGGTCGACGGGTACGAGTAACACTCCACTGCTTGGCCTGAATAGCAAATGGAGCAACTAATGGAGCTGGGTTCACGAAAGAGGTAGCACTGATCATCTTGAAGGCTAAAAACGAAACAAAGGATCGAAAATAAGGGCGGAAGGATAAAGGTAAATATGACCGCGGAGGTGACAAGACTTGCTTGCGGAAAACGAAAGGCAAAGCGGAGGGGTAGTCCACCACCTGGGCTAAGAGAGGGCCACCACAGGTGGAAGAAAAGTTATTCCTGAAAGGATAACGGGCGCACGGTAAGCAATGAGGTGAAAGTCGAGTCGTGAGCGAAGGAAAGGGATGGAAGAAAGAAGCGAGATGAAGTGCTTTTGACTGCGTTGCGCTGTTGAGTGAGATGACCTTCCGCGACTCCGGTCTTGGTCTTTACATTCTCGAGGAAAAGACAAGGGCACGCTGCAGCTTCAAGCCGTTGATGGCCCGAGCAGTCTCGCGGGTGTTCTTGAAAGTGACACAGAGGTAACAGCCATAAGCGCGGGCGTTCGTCCATTGAATATATCAACGAAATTAACCGAAACTGTAGGCAATATAAGTGAGTACAGTGGACCAATTTGATGACTATCGGAGTGCCCTTACCCCTTACGATTAGAAGAAAAGGATCGAATAGACTCGCTGATGTCCTGATATCTGACACGGGGATAAGAGCCCCGTGCTTGGACGCTCTTAGGAGCCGGAATGTCCTGAGTAGCGTAACAGACCATTTTGAAGCTGGCCGGAGTGGTCTTTGATGTCAAAGGAAGAGACTACAAGTCTCGCGGGGGCTCTTATAACTCGGAATGTCCTGAGCAGTGTACCGGACCATTTGAATTTGACACAGTTGTTGAGTGGTCCTCATGTTGCTTGCGTCTGTTTTGACACCTAGGTTCGAGCTGGAGTACTTCGTAGTTCAAGTCACGTGGCAGATAGAAATGCGGGGTTAACCGCCTCCGCATGAGGCTTTGTACCCACATGGAGGAGGCTGAGCAGGCGGATTGGGGCGTACCATCCGCCTTTTAAAGATCCAGAATACTATCCATATCCATATCATAAGATTGTTGCTATAAACCGGATGCTGTCCAAACTCCAAAGCCTCTAAGCATTCAAGGTAACCAATAAAGTAAGAATGTAAGTTCAAAAATCAAAACGCTATGGCTAGGGTAGTACCAAGGACGTAAAGCACCAGTGCTACAGTATGCCCATAATCACTATATAGTGACTTATCAAGGCAGGTAGATATCATTGTCTGTAGGCCAGGTATATTGGTTATTGGCCACTTGGTCAGTGTGTATGCATTTTGATACGGAGCATGGAGCACCTACTACGTGTGGTTTGTGCGGTGCATTGACTTATTCTCCAACTCAACTGATACCGGACAGACCGCGGGGCTGTACGTTTTATGGAGTAGGGTGTTAGGCTCTAGCTTTTACTTTAATAGTAAATGTAAGTATTTAAAGGCCCTGAACTATATATGTTATTTCTTTCTGTTATTAAGGGTTGGTTAGCTTATTGCTGAGAATCTTGGTGGAGCAATCTTTACAAAAGCTGTGGCCACCGGAAAGGGCTTGTTTTTTCAGAATTTGTTGGCCTGCCGGTACTCATAATCTCCGGTCATATGTTCCTCGAGAGTAGATCACCAGATTTATAGTGGCCCAGTGCGAATACATACACCACATACTCCGGGGTACATCATTCCATATGGAGTACGTAATAGTGGACCAATTGCCTTTTGCCCCGGCTCACCTGCTTACTGCAAACAGGAGATCCAACCCCCCATAAATGCTGGGCGAGCATGAGGTCATGAGCCTATTACTAAGACCTGACCTGCAAATAATAAGATCATCCATCAATAGTACATGGTCAGTTAGGCTCACCAAATAGTGCATTTGTTGTAAGTTATCCAGCTGCCTTATTCTTGTTGACCCATCACACCTCCTGATGTAGCCCTGGAGCTACTCAACGGATTTCTTTTAGCAGTCAGGTATAACGTCTCAAAATCAAACATCTACTGCACTTGCCTTGAAGGAGGCAATCTTTTTGCATTAGAAGACAAATTGCGGAAGCCTAAAACTTTCCATGTCCCATGTTTCCACATTGTATTCCATGATCCCACTTTGTACAACTTGACAAACCACCATGGGTCATATGACCACATGGTTTTGATTCAGAGCTCTGATTGCCATTTTCTCGCAGACACATCCGCCTGGGCCACGGTCACTAACACTAACACGTTTACTGGGCGACTAACACAAAATCTACTTTGGAGGAATATCAACAACATTCCAACAGCAGAGCACTTAGGGGTTCACAGAAGTATGTGCATTGCTGTTGCCTTGCTGTCATTTGACACTTACTTACATATCCTGGGCTTGATCAGCTAACTTGAGTGCAGTGACACGTTCGCATAAAGTCAATGACCGTGATCACTCCGGCACCCAGGATACTACGGCAGCTCCTAACGAGAATATACCCCGTTACTTTGGTAAAACCGGTCCTATCGATGCTGACCCCCGGAAAACCAAGAAAAACGGTGGAGGTAAAGGAAACTGGTAGGTTATCTATTATCCACCACCGGTGGCATTGTTGACCCCCTGGTAGGGGTCGTTCGGGCGAAGAAGTCCATGACTACGAATATAGCTTCATGAATAGTCGGCGTCATTCGAATAGCAGTATTCAGGGCATGGCCGGTTTCAAGACCAAATTCGAAACAGTTGAACCGGAACCTGTTTTTGAAGAAGACTTGCATGGACCTTCAACTGAAAACACCATGGATGGGACCCCTGTGGTCAAGACTGACAGTGTTAGTAGCGGAAATGCTGGCAGTGTCGAGGCCGAGAAAGTCGCCGATCAGAACTCCGTGGTGAACTGAATACCTGCTATACCTGTCAGGGCTGTGACATATCGTTTGCCGATGAAACAGTGGTATTTGATTGTATGTTATGGTGACACTTTGAGGTCAAATGGTAATTAAGTTAAGAGGAATGAAGATGTCCCTACAGCCAACTAAGCCGCTCTTTCCGATTCAAACTTTGTGTCTGACCAGACGGGTCGTCTTTATAGTCGTTACTGCTGGCAGATGGCGAAACTGACTTCCTTTCTTCTTCAGCGGACGAGAGAAGCTGCTTGAACCAGAATTCAAGCTCTCCTTTCTCGACATAATTCAAGAGAGTAGAGTTCTCCTGTTCAAGGTCACGAGCAATTCGGGTTCGTTGCTCAGTACGAAAACGGGAGGTGATAAGGGCAGCTTCATTGTCGTCCAGCAGCACATCTTGTGGACGAACTGGAATATATATTGGCGCGATATCAGGTTCTGTGCGTCCTTTGATCAGGTTAGTATCTCACATAAGAAAGCCATTGGTAGGATTACCGTTGAGACACAATTCAAATGTACGAAACAGCGCAGTGGATCTGAACGGTTCAGACTCGTTGGTGTTTGCGACGTCCCAATTATCCTTGATGATGCACCTCCGCCACACAAGTTTCTGGAGCGCCAGGCTGTAGGTCGGATCACACTGAGGGTTGAGCCCAAGTTGAATTACTCGCAAGGCCAGATGAAACTCGTCCCCAGTAAATCCACTTAGTCCAATGGCCGAATGCTGACTAGGTCCTATAAGCGTCAACACGTCGACGAGTTGGTCAGGGCTTAGCATTCTCCTAGACACAACCCCCGCTAGAGCTTCCTTGAGTAATTCATGTAGCGATGGCCGATCCTGGGCCGTCGAATTCGCAAAATGATCGGTCACGAGGTCGATCTCGGCTTTTTGGTCGATGGCATCTCGTAATACGGGCGAGACAAATGAATAGATGACTTCCTGAACAGCGCCCATCTCCGCAAATCCCTCGAGCCGCCTTATATCGAGCTGCAAAGGCCGAGTATCAGGGGGATCATTCTTTTCCCATGTTGCTAGATGAGCAAGTTTAGCCAAAGATACTTTAACCCGATGGGCCCAGATATCCTGTTCCGGTTCAAGAGCGAGCTTTTCCAAGGTCTTTGCAGCACAATGGTAATCTGCTTCACCAATCACATCATTAATCCAGCTGAGACTGGCATAAGACCTGTGCTTATGCAAGAACTGAGTAACAAATGGCTGAAACTTTTTGACTGAAAACAAGATCCCGGACTGTCCTGTGGAGATTTGCCGAGCAAAGAAGGCGTCCGCCCACGATTCCCCGAATTTTTCGAAATAACGTGTTATTTTCCTGTCGAGGTCGACGGCATCTGGAGTATCCAGGTCGGCAAGAGTCACGCCTTTTTGATCCTGAAGCTCTATAATCAACTCCACTAGCGCACTCATGTCGTGAAAACCCTCGGCCAGGTTCATGGCTTCTTCCAACTGCCCAATACCAGCTAATTTGAATAACTGCCATCTCCGCTGTTTGAAGTGTGACTGCTTGATTGCGGAAGCTTCATCAAGAAGCGACTGGTCCTCTTGAGCGGAAAGCCATCGGATCCGTTCGGTATACATCTGCCCCAAAACGCGAAGGTGTCGGGCACTATTTCGTGCGATTTTCGCAATGATTTGCTGGTCTGATCCGTCAGAACCAGTCGAGTTTTGCTGTATGGCCCTGCAACTGTCGAGCTCGAGATCTAACAAATGGCCGGTTTCAGAATAACTGATATTTTGCGACGTCCAGAACTCTGGAAGGCCCTCAAAACTTGTGATCAATACTCCCTCTTCCAAGTAACCATCTCCGATTCCGAACTGGCTAGCATGCTCATCCCGATACCTGAAAGCAGTCTCCAAGACTGCCAGGGATAACTCGCTGGCTTCCAGGATTTGCTCTGACATCCGCCGCATCTGGTTCGAGGCATGACCTTTTCGTGGTTTTGTCGCATGAAATATCCAAGGTAATATATGCTCCATTCGATAAGTATCAAATATGAACCACCGCCTTAATAGATCAACAGAGTCAACCGCTTTTGTCCTGAACTTTTCACTCATCTCACTCAAAACATGCGTGAGGAAAGGACCATTGGTTTGGTTGTGCCACCTCCATATTGCCCTCTGGGCCGCAAGTTTCTCCGCGCCCCAGAGTAACTCCCACCAAATGCGACGATCAAGGCTTTTGTTGTGATCAAGTAAGATGCGTGAAAGATCATCCAGCGCTTTTGCGCGCAGTTTCAAATTCTGATCGATAGATATAGCCCCTGTTGGAATGAACTTTGAGGTTGACCGGAGTAGCCCCTGACAGATTCCCAAAGCCGCTTCCTCAATCTCTCGAACAGAAAAATCCAGGTCTTCTTTGCTAGACAGATTGAGCGGGTTCCCTAGCATTGTGCCGTAAAATACGGACTGTTCGAGCTTGTGCTGTGCTGTTGGCCGAGTAGTCACAGTCGCGATTTCTTGCCTAGATGACGCAGTGATACGCACCACACCGAATTCTCGAATCATAAGTAAGCAGGATGAACAGTCATTTTGGTATTCAGACCCCATTCCTAGTACCTCATAGGCCTTCCCAGAACGAAGGTTGATGGAAGAGTAAAAACCATTGTCAATGAGGACTGCATCCGAGGAGGCCAGTGCTGTCAACGAGAGTAAGATGACGGACTGGCCGATCACGATGAAGGCCGTTTCACCATGCTGTGGAACAAACAGACGAGGTTGCGGATCAGCTGAATCGGCGGGAAAGTTGTGTAAATCAACAGAGTTTGTTGACAGAAGCTGAGCGTGTTCGGAAAGCCGCAATCGTGAAACAAAAACGCCTTGGATGACTGACCCAGAGAACAAGCCAAATAAAACCGAAACCTCATGATCTGACTCTGAACTGCCCATTGCGAGATCCCAAACTCTGACTTCATAGTCAATGGACTCGTCGATATTGATTGCCGCCAGTAAATCTTCCTTGATGTTGAATTGATTTTTGAACATACTGCCATTGTTCCAGTGGGTATCCCATATCTCTAACAAGCCTGCCGAAGTCGCAATTATGATATCTCGCTGCCCCCGCTGATAGGATATGCCTGCGCGCACAGCGGCGACTTTCTTTCTCCAAAATCCGGCCCCGAGGACACTCTTTATGCCACCAAAGAATCCGATTCCACCAGTGTTGGATGGGTTCTTCAGAAAGCTCGCCATCACAGCCGGCTTCCCTTGGGAGTCCCTGATGGTAACATGAGCAACCCGCCCGGATGAAAATGTGACTATCACGCCCGACGGCTCTCCGTTCACTATGTCTGTTGCATATTCACCAGAGAGCAATCCGGGGATATAACCTTGGAGTCCGGCTTGTTTCCGCGAACCTAGTAGTGTGTGCGATACGGTCTCCCAGTAAATGATCTTTCCGTTATGCGGCATCACGATGATTAAACCAGGGGTAGAACTGGTTGGAGTTGATAGAATCACCCCCAGGGGCGAAACATTGCTGTTTTCCCTGTAAGAATCAGGCATCGGAAGCCGGTAGACATCAGTGGGTGAAGGTGATGAGACCATGCTTGGATATGGCCAGATAATGGCCTCGGATTGAGTGATAATCAGCGCATATCCATGATTGGAGGCGAAATAGCATCTGCAATTATCTGCTGACATTAGCATTTGTTACGTAACTGCACAAGGACATACCTGAACGGAGACTCCGAATCTGGTCCGGCAAGCATGGTAACTGGGATACAGTATAGAAATCTGTTTTCGACTGAGGGAGACTCAGCATACGAAGATATCTATTAGGGGAGGACGAACCAGTATCACAGGATTTACTTCGTCGCTTTGTTTCGGCGGCTTCTTGGTGGTCCTGATTGGGATGTCTCTGCTCGGACTGGGTGAGGATCTTGGGTTGGGCGCGAGATCTGCCAAATCTCCTGCATCGTCTTCATCGCCTGCATCGTCTTGGGGAAGAATGTTTCTTTGCCGTTTGCTTGGTGGCTTGGTAGACTCGCCAGAGCTTGTACGCTGTCGCCTTCGGGACACTGTTTTCGGCGCGAACATCACAGCTAGCTAGGTGAGAGCTCATAGAGCGCGTAGTTCGCGCATTGATTATAGCAACGTTCCTGAAAATTGAAGTTCTTATGTTGTGTTGACTGTGATGTTGTTGACTTAAGGTAGGCGGTCGGTTAAATTATCTGCGGTATCCTAGACCATTCCATCCGTACTGTCACGGGAGGCGGAGAAAAATGGCAGTATTTTCAAGCGAAGAAAGGGTCGGCGCCTACAGAGCATTTCCGAGGTTTTAATCAAAACATATCTTGCTCGGTTGTCGAAAAATCATCATTACAGTACTCATTCAAGATTACTGTACAGAGTATTGTTTCCTTTGCTTTCCAAGGGGGTGCCGGGAGTATACTTTCTCTGCATGTTTTGTATCTGTATACCTCCGTACTCCATGGACTCTGTCATGCTGAAAGTAAGAGAGCTTCAACCCTTCTGATATCTTGACCTTTAAGGTGGAGCTTGAAGTACTCCATTATGCCATAGCTAGTGCAGACTGATTCTGAGGTATACAATCACTAGGGACCCATATAAATAACTCTCTGGCCTGCCTGTTGAAGGAATTATTCGATTTGCTTTGCCGGATGGCTCCCGGGTTAGTAGTTAGTACACGGGGCCCCGCCATAGCGGCTAAAAGCCTGTAGCCCAGACGCTATTATAGAGTCAGACTCCACGGCGTATAGTTTTGAGATCCCTAAATAGTACTATTAATTGTCTAAGTGGCCAATAATGCGTGGAATGCCCCCCAATTCACGGCTTGACACAATAACACGTTGCCTCCGTATATACTATACTCCAGATAAGATGCGCCTTGTTTTCAGAAGGGCTTGATAGCGATATGGTATACCTAACTAGGTACTTAGCAGCCAGTTTAAAGCAAGGTATTTCGCCTCCTGCATTACTGTACCTAGGTAGTCTGCGGGGGGGGGGGGGGGCTATCTTGTAAAAAAGCGCATGCTAACGGTTCGATCTCATTTTACTACTTCATCACTTCGTGGATAGATATATAAAGCATCTTTTGGCGGGCTACAAGTGTAGTATGGACTACGGAGTAGTGCTCCCAGCTTGTTCTGGACTTGGCAATCTAGCACCGTCGTGAATTACTAAGAGGTTATTCGTATTACTATGCTAAGAGTGCTAACCCAAATAAGCAACTTGATACCATCCTCTAACCACACCTGCTTTATCTTCTCTTCTATATCCATCTTTAATCTACACGTTCTATCCTCCAGATGCCAGAAATACCCCAAAATAACGATGGGGTACTTGGTTTTGACCTTGCAGATGTAAATTCCTTTACCTAGTGTTATATATTCTTGTTATCGATTTCTCAAAGCCACGCACTGACTATATATTGTCTCTAGATTTTGAAAGACATTTCAAGGTACCTATACATGTGCAGGGCCAATCATGACCATATACTTAACTCTTGATAGTGGGGAGCAAGCGGCGTCGCGGCTTGAGCAACATCTGCGTGATTTGGAGAGCAAGATCGATGGCCTCCTCAGGTCGCAGGGTCAGAACGCAGGGTCCACTCGGGAGAATGCCAATACCGACAAACCTGTATCGAGCACAGATGTAGCCGGAACCTGTCAATCGAAAAGTTCTTGCAACTGAAACCGACCATCCCCGTTTTTCTCTGCAACGCCCTTTTCTGTTATTATTCCGTCGATAAGCGCAAATGGTGTTACATCAAAAGCAGGATTCCAGACGTTAATCCCTTCGGCGGCTATGCTCACTGTCGCCAATGTCACATCTCCCGTGGAGTCGTCATCCCGCAGCCCTTTTATTTTCGTTACCTCCAAGGACGGCCGTTCTTCAATGACGATTTCATCGCCAGACTCAGTCGCCAGGTCAATTGTTGTGAGTGGTGCAGCAACAAGAAATTTCACTCCATGATATCTAGCGAGTACTGCAAGTCCGTATGTGCCGATTTTGTTTGCTGTATCTCCATTTGCTGCGACCCTGTCTGCGCCAACGACAATTGCATTGACAGGAGTCCCTGGTCTTGATAGTAAAGCGGCCGCCATCGAGTCTGTAATTAGCGTTGCCGGTATCTTGTCGTGAACAAGTTCAAACGCGGTTAGCCGTGATCCCTGGTTGTATGGTCTTGTTTCGGTGCAATATGCGTGTTGCAAAGTGTCGCTAGACATGAGAGAGCGTATCACACCAAGGGCGGTGCCGTAGCCAGCTGTTGCGAGAGAGCTATATATATATCGGTATTAGCCAAAGAATTTGACACTCGAGGGCTGCACATACCCGGTGTTGCAATGTGTCAGTACGACGGCTTTGTGCTGCTCTGACGACAGGGCGTTCGTTGATATCCATCTAGCGCCATTCTCCCCAATTCTCGTATTATCCTCTACATCTTTTGCCAGCATGGCTTCAGCGGCTTGTATGAATGCATCCACGACGTCTTGTGCTGTTGATCCAGTTCTCTGAGATCCTTTGAGGACAACAGTCTCCAGCTTGCGTGCTGTATCGCTGAGGTTGACAGCAGTCGGCCGACTGCTTACCAGGTAATTCAATCGTTCGATAATGAAAGCTCCAACATCATCTGCATTTGAAGGCACTTTCTTTTGTACAGAAAGTTTGTGAAGTTCAGATGCGAGCGAGAGCGCTGCCACAATAGCAATGGCAGGCGCCCCCCGTACTTGCATATTTTTGATGGCCTGCCAGCCACCCTCGCTCGTGCTAATCTCAACATAACGCTCCACGAAAGGGAGCTGCAGCTGGTCAATGATGAAAAGCTTGTTATCGCTGTATCTTATGGCTTCTAGTACCATTTTGACGCTATATATCGGCCGTGCGTGAGTCAGTGCCGTTCCTATTATTATTCTAGGCAGTGGATAATTACCGTACAAGGACACTGCGGCCACAAATGCAATGTTATTATTATAGCAATTGTTTGCGATTGTCAAATCTTTGCGAATTCTTGTAGGCTTCTAATCTCGAAGTTTGGTTGTCAATGCTACTCGGATGAATTTTTCACGTGCGCAGGTAGTAGTCCCAGATTTCCAGGTTTTCAACATCACAGGTACCTTAGGTACTTGACCCCCTGACGCCGAAAGCCACCCCGCGCCAATATCAATATTTATATTAATATTCTATTATAACTTTAACCTCCTATAACTTATTTATTATAAATTTTATAGAGCATGTAATAAATATAAAACGCGTCTACACTCTAGCATTAGCCTTATCGTCAGGGAACGCGGCCAGCGCGGGCTGCTGTCAACTAACGTATTTATTAGGTGATCCGCCCACCATGGGTTATCCGCCCACCCTGTAACCCATATAAAACTATAATTTTTAATTTCTTATAACTCAATAACAATAATAGCTAAAAATATAGAAAAATAAGATTTTATTAGAGATATAATTTAAATTTTATAAAAATAATAAAACTTAAGAAAAATATTAAGTTTAAACCATTAATTACCTTATATTTAATATATTACTAAGAATACAGCAGTAATTTATATTACTAGGCTAAATCTTATTTAAAAAATAAAAGTAAATTTAAATAATATTTTACAAATATATAATAATATAAAATTAATCTTAGGTACTCTAGGCTTAAAATGGTGGAATTAAAATTATTTAAAATTTGTGATTTTGTATGGGATACGGGGTGGGCGGACTACCTGTGGTGGGCGGATCACCTGATAATTACGTTAATAGATCTGCCTTAATAATACAGTGTGGCGGGCTGTTATGTCAGAACCAGACCCTTAGGTTTACCTGCCTAGTTATATTAAAAAAAATAATACTAAGACATGTAATTATAATTATTTAAGCCAGGGATTATAACAACTTTAATAAAGTACAGCCAGTATAGCTAATAACTATAATAAGTATAGTAAATAATAAGTGTTTAAAAAAATAATTTATAGTTTTGATTATTATTTATTATTTTCAAAGACTAAGTTATCTTACCTTTTAGTTTGTATTTAATTTTCTATATAAGCTTTTTAACCTTTAAGACTTTGTCAGGGAACGCGGCCAGCGTGAGCTGTTATTAGCTAATAGATCTGCCTCACTAATATAATATGACAGGCTGTCATGTTAGGAACCAGAGCCATGGAATTATTTATATTGATTATAGTGAATATAATAATATTAATATAATAACTTCTTAGCTATTATATTAATTTATATAAAGTAATATAAAAAATAACTAGATATACTTGCTAAAGTAAAATCATATAATTAATTTAATAGATATTATATATTGGAAAGAACTAATTTTAAGGTAAATAGCCTATTAATAAATATATTATAAAGTTTTACTAAATAGCCTTAAATTTAACCTGGAATAAGTTAGCCCTTATATTTAAATATTGTAAGAGACTTAAAAGTAAGACTAATGATTAACTAGTTGTATTTAATGATTTATTAAATACTTTTAATAAACTTATTAAAGCAGTATTATATATAAAAACATAATAAGATAAGTGTTGGTATAAGAAATAATAAAATAACATGTATAAAGCAGGAAAAAATAAACAAAATTTATAATAAAATAAGAATAAAAATATAAAGATAAATGTTACTATTGACACCAGAGAATACAATAATAACAAGAAAAGAAAGTAATTTAAAGAAAAATATTTTAAATATAAAGAGATTGAGTATATTAAGAAATATTATTAAATAAAATATTAAAACCATAACCCAGCCACTTATACTTTAAAAATATATATTACTTATACAATAATAAAGCCTAACTTCCTGGATAATATAAAGGAGGAAATCCTTAAGAATATTATTAAATAAAAAAATAAATGTAATCTATGGATAAATCAACCAAAGAATTAGCCAAGTATAAACAAAGGTTTAATGAAATATAAAAAATCTTAAAAAATTAAATAATAACGTATATAAACTTAAAAGTAAAAAGAAGTTAACATTAATACTAATAACAAGTTAAAAAACAAGCAGGACACTACACGGGTCTTAAAAAAAGCTAAGTATAATATTAAGTAAATGTAAATTACTTATAAATAATTCTCTTAAAATATAAAGAAAAGATCACTTGTAAGTAAGTGTAAGGCCTGGTAGGCATGTGATGCCTGAGGCTTACAAGGCCCCAGTTGCGCTACTTAATGGGTTCTAGGGAAACCGCAAGGTATCTTGCGGTTTATGTGGTCTTTTGGTAAAAGTCTTATGGAGTTACGTGACCCTAGCACAAAACTCTTATAATAAGTAATAAAGTCCCTTTAAATCTAAAAAAGAAGTCCTAGACGCCTTTAATAGTTTAAAATAATAATAAAATAGTTATAAGTTATTATAAAACTTACAAAACACAGGCATAAACCCTGTTTAAATTAATATTAAAAAATAAACCTTGCAGCTATAAACAAGTACAAGTAATCTACTAGGAAAAATCTAGATAAATATAATAAAATTATATATTAAAATATAAGAAATAAATATTTCAAAATACCCTGCTTACAGGTAGATTAATATAAAGTTTACAAAAAAATTAATAAGTATTAAATAAATAAAAAATAAGCCTATATAACAGTCTTAAATCATATAAAAAATCATTTTTAAACACTATCCATAGTTAAGTAAGAAAGCATATTAAGATATTAACTAAATAAAATATTATAATGATAAGTATTTATTATACTAAAAGAATAAAAGGATTATGTTACTAGAAACTGCAAGCACTAAAAGTTATTATATAACTAACCTAGAATTACGCGGAAATAAAACTAGGATACCTAAATTATATAAAACTTTACTACTATAATCACAAAGTCATAAGTTATATATTTTACTATAAAAAGCAGGCCAGTTCTAACTAGTGAGGTAGGTTAAGATATAATAATACTATTATTAACACTAAAAAGGTAACTCTTTATAATCAAAAATAAGATTTCATTACTATTATAGTATAATTAAATAAAAAGTATATAAAAATCTCACTGGACTTAGGGTACTCAGAATAGTCTATTAGCAAGAAATTTATTAATATATACTAATTAGTAACAAGGCATACATGAAAAAATAAAAAAAAATTTAAAACCAAAAAAAATTTATTAAAAACCAAAGCTTATAACTAATACTATACTAATAAAAAGTAAGAAAAATATTAAAAATATGATATTTAAAATTATACCAGCCATGCCTTAAGACTTTGATAATACAGTTATTAGTATAACCTGGCTTACCTAAAAAATTTGAATATTAACTAAATAACTAAAAAGGTGCTAGTTAATAGTACTTAGCTAAAAATAATAAAAAGTAATAATAAATATAAATTTAAGTTACCAAAAAAGTATTAGGGAAGCTCTAAAAGAGTAAGAAAAAATAAGCAGTAAAGAATAATATATAACTTAGTATTAGAAATAATAAAATATAATAAAAGGCTATATAACTAAAGCTAAAAATATAAGAAAGAACTTACTAAAGTGCTTAAAAAACTTTTAAAAAATACCATGAATATATTAAGTATTTATAAAACCCAAGTACTAATTACCCCGGTATAATAATCAATTTAGAGCTATGATACCCTTAATACCTAAAGAAAAGTTACTACAGGTATAACAATACTAAAAATTACTAGTAAAATTATAAGTAAAAATAAAGTTTATTTATAAGTTTTAAAAAAGAAATTATATTTATAAGTTAAAGTTATATATATTCTTAGGACCTATAATAATACCAAAGAAAGACAGGAAAGGCATACAGGTAAGAAATAAATAATTAATTATTAATTATTACCTTTTCAAAAAAGTAATAATTAATAACACTAAGGATCTTATAAAATAAAATAAAAATTTACAGGGAGCCGTGATCCTAATAGTTTTTAATATTTAATAAGGTTATTATAACTTATAAATACATGCTAACAATATTTATAAGATATTATTTTTATAAATATAAGATTATATAAATAGGTTATTATACCTATAGGACTAAAGTAATTACTAGCTAAATTTATTAAATATATAACTTATATATTAAAAAGGTTTATAAATAAAACTATTATTATTTACTTTAATAATATAATAACTTAAAGACCAGGAAAGAACATACTATCTATATAAAAAAAGTTATAAAGGTATTAATTAAAGTAGGACATAATAAGTATTAAAAAATATATATTTAATATATATTTAATATAAATATAATTAGATATATAGGTATAAAGTATACGCCAAAAAAAATCAAAAATTATATAAAAAATAGTAAAATATTTTTCAAATTATTTAATATTTATAAATAAAAAAGGAGTTAAAAAATCCCTAAAACTTTAAAAATATATATAAGGATACCTATTTACTTACACACATGACGCATAATTACTTTCCAGATTGTTATAAGCTAATAAACCCTTTATATAGGAACATAAGTAAGAAAAAACAGTGTAATATATTAAAAAAAAGGTAAGAAAATGCTTATACTATAGCCTTATAACCTGGAACTATAGTATTATATAAAAATAAATATATTTAAAAACGCTATAAAAATAGTTTTAAAATAAATAAAAACAGGAAGCTATAACTAGTTATATTTTTTATAATAAATAATAAATAATAAATAATAAATAAAGATATCACTCGTGATTAGGAAGTATTGGTAATTATAAAAAAATTAAAAAAAAAAAAATAAAGATACTACCTTTAAAAAGCAAAGTAAAAAATTATTTAGACTAATTATAAAAGCTTAATATACTTTATAATAATAAAAAACCTAATAAATAATAAATTAAATAGGCTTAATAGCTATTATAATATAACTTTTAAATTAAGTATATTAATTAAAAAAATATTATTATAAATACACCAGGCTAAAGACTCAATTATATAATTAAAGCTAAGAATCTTAACATAAATATATATATTATATAATAACTAAACCTAATTTCCTGGATATTTTAAAGGAAGAAATCGTTAAAAATATTATATAATAATAAAAAAAATTAATATAATTTATAAATAAATTAAATAAATTAGCTATATATAAGTAAAGGTCTAGTAAAATATAAAAAGACCTAAAAAACTAATAAATAAATACTTAAAAGTATTAATGATAACACGCGGGAACTTAAAAATAAAAATAAAAAATTAATATTATTACTAATAATAAGCTAAAAGGATAAGCAGGAGCTGCATGGGTTTTAAAAAAAGGCTAAGTATAATATTAAATAAATATAAATTACTTAAAAATAAACCTCTTAAAAATAAAAAAAAATATTACTTATAAATAAGTAATAAAATCTTTATAAATTTTAAAAAAAATTTATACACCTTTAATGATTTAAACTAGTAATACAATAGCTATAAGTTATTATAAGACTTAAGAAACATAAATATAAACCCTGTTTAGTAATAATTAAAAAATAAATAAATATTATAATTATAAACTAGCACAAGCAGTTTACTAGGGAGAATCTAGTTAAACATAATAAAATTATATATTAAAAAATAATAAATATAAAGATTAAATATCCTTAAAATACCCTGTTTATGGGTATATTAATATTAAATTCGCGGAAGAATACAAGCAAGTGTTAAATAAATAAAAAATATGCCTATATAATAAAGTCTTAAGTTATATAAAAGATTATTTCTGCAGATATTATCCCAAGTTAAGTAAGAAAGTATAATAGGTTTAACTAAATATACTTATTAAAATAAAATACTATAATTAATTTATTAAATATTATATATTTAATAAACTATTTTTATAGTACTAAATAATTTTAATTACTATTTATTATTTATAAAAACTAAGATACCCTACCTTTTAATTTCTATTTAGTCTTTTATATAAGCTCTTTAACCTTAAGACTTGTACCTTCTACTCTTACACATAGAATATCCTTAAATCCCACTGGTTTAAGATAAATCGGCAGGCTTTATCTAACATTAAGTTATATAATAACTTATTTACAGGGTACTTTAAAAAAACTTTAAAGCTAGTTAGGTAAAGATTTTTTTAGCTAGAAATATATAATATTATTATAAAGTATTATAGGTTATGTGGCATCTACCAGGGGCTAAGGGTAATTTATAGTAAATAATAAGGTTTATCTTAGCCTTTACTAGTACATGCGGGGCCCTAAGAGTAAATTAGCATAAATTTTATTATAAACCTGCTTCCAAGTAACAAAAATAAAATATCTTAATAATTTATAAAAGGTATATAATACTAAACTAATAATAATAAATTAAATAAGTAAAATACCTTATTTTATTCTTATAAAAAAAACTAATTAAGGGTCTTAAACTAGCTTACCTGGTGATTTATAAGGTATTTTAGTTACATGGCATGCCCATAAATATTATAATAAACTATAAAAGTATCTTTATAAAGAGGTTGGTTGTAATTAAACTTCATATATTATATTTTAATAAAGCACTTAATAAGTACTGTATATTATTTATAAATAAATAACTAAATAAAATATTTAAATATTATTTTAAAGTAGCTTTTATAAGGATATAATAATCTCTTACGGGATAATCAGGTTAGTTATTTATGTTTTATAAAATTTATATATATATAAAGTAACTCATGGCAGGTATTTATTGGGATATATTATTTTATATAATATATTAAATAAATACAGGGTTATTATATTAAACCTTAAACTAAAAATAAGATATTTAAATAAATACAATATTTTTAAAATTTTTATAAAAAGGCTAGAAAGGGTATTAAAGCTACTTAGGTTTTATAAATAAAGTATTATAATATAAAAAGGGTCGCGGGAATGTTTAAGGTTAGTAATTATATTTAAATTAATAATATAAATTAAATTAAATTAAAAGTTAAATTAGCTTCAGTCTAGTTTATAAAAAATAATAATATAAATAAGATAAAATACTTATTATATGGCTTTACTAGCTAGTTTTTATATATAATATATTTCATATAATCATGCTCCGTGAATATAAGAAGATAAAGGGAGTAAATACTTGTAAGTATTATAAAACTAGATTTATAAATAAAAATTAAAAAAATATTATATAAAAGTTATTTTATATTTAAGTAGTAAAAGTCCTAGGTAACTTTGAATAAAATAATTATAATATAAAACGTTATAAAAAAGCTAGTTGAAAACTTGAAGTATTTATAGGTATATAAAAAAGTATATAATAAAAATAAAAAACCCTTGTATTTAAAAAAAAAAATAAGGTAAAAATATTTTTTATAAACTTAATTAATAATATCCTTTTTCTTAGACCTGATACCTAACCATTTTTATAAAAACTACTATTATATATATATGTATATATATACTTTATAAGCATAAGAAATAAAGCCTGTTATCCCTGTAAAAGAAGGCTTATAAGTAAATTAATTAATAATTTTTATTAAAACTTAAGCTTATAATACCTAGCTAGACTACCTAGTCTTATATAAGAAATAGAAAGTTAAGTAATATAAGTAATTATTATACTTTTTATTAATTTTCTTAAGAATATATTTTATTAATACAGGTTAGCCTTTATTAATCCTAATAAATATATAATAATACTTAATATACTTATAATTATAAAAAGATTTATCTTTAATATATATTATAAAAATAATTTTATAAGTTTATATATAATTTATAATTTACATTTTACTAGTATAGCTGTATTAATATATATATCTATATACTAGGGCAAAAATTTATCATTTTATTTTACTAAATAAGGGCTTAGTACTGTCCCAGGGTGTAAGGCTAGGAAGGATTAAAAAATTCCTAATAAAAAAGTTTTTTTAATAAAATAATATTTTTTTTAAATATTTAATAAATTAAGCTATAACCCAGTTATTAATTATTATTATACCTAAAGTCAAGGTATCCCATGCCTTATTTAAAAAAAAATAGCTTATTTCAAGCAAGGGGTATATTGATTAAAAGATGGCTGGGTAATTATAAGATATTAATATATATATATATATATTATATTAAGAATACTTATAATAGCCAGCAGCTATATAATAATATTAAATAATATTATAATTATATTTCCCTAGGTAACTATGCAAGGGGAAAGGATATTTATTAAATTTAATTAAAAATAAAAATATTATTAGTTATTAGTACCCAGGCTAGCCTAGAGATCAAGACCATGAGTAACCACGGGCAGGGGTATAAAAAAGGCTAGGAATAAAAAGAATATTAATAATAAAAGGTATTTTTAATAACTTAAAAATTTATATATAAGTTACTAGTTACCTGCTTGCAAGGGCTATATAAGTAAAGTAAAAAAGTATAATTTTAAAGTATATTACTTAAAGTATTTATAAAATCTTACTTATTAAAGCTAGCAGGTGGCCAAAAGCCAGGAAAAGCTTATATAATAATTTTAGAATAAAAAATATATAATTAAAAGTAAGAAAAATATAAAAATAAAAATATTAAAGCATGTTACTAATAGGCATCTAGAAACCCTTATAAGTTATGATTATTAAAAGGCCAAGAACCAGGAGGACCTTATAAAAGTTAATTTAAAAATAATATAAAATAAAAAATAATAAAAAAATGTTTAAAAGAAATAGCTATACTTAAAAAGTTCTTAAAGTATATTATTTAGAAAATAAAATAAAATAAAGAGTATTTTAGTATTAAAAACTAATATTTAAAAAATAACTTAAAATAATATTTTCCTGCAGGTAATAAAAAGCTTAGCTAGCAGGTATTATTATAAAAGTTTTAGTCTTTTGATTATCTCGCGGAACTTCCTAGATAATGCATAAAGTAAAAAAATAACTAAAATTATAAGATACCTCGCAGGAATTTATAACAGTTATAATAGTAAAATAATCTTTACCTTATAAAAACCATACTCGCGGAAGAACTGCACCCAGGATATAAAAAAGTATATAAAAATAGTTAAATATATTAAGATATAATAATATATATTTATACTTTTATAAAAAAAATCTTAATATATAAAAAATAGATACTTTTACAGGGCAAGGCTTAATATTATAAAAAATAATATTTATAAAAACTTACTATAATTCAACAAAGCTTTTAAGGCCATGTATAAAAGTAATAAAAATAAATAATATATTAAAAATATACCTTTTTTATTATATAATAAAACTTTTTCCCGTATAAAAAGTTTTTTAGGCTATTATGAAGATTTTAAGAGTATTTTAAAATATTAAAGCTAGTTATACAAGTTATAAAAATAAGGGTCTTAAAAAATCAAGATTATAAAAAAAGCAATTATAAAATTTATAATATTATATATAGCTCTTTTATAAAAACTTGGAAATATCCGCAAAGAACTTTTTATAAATAGGCTAAGTTTAGCACTTATATTAACTTAGTATATAAAAAATATACCTTTTCTCCGTGAGGTAAAAGTTTTAATTCTTAGTATTAATTTTATAAGCCTTAACTTTTTTTAGAAAAAAGGCTTAGGCCCTAAATAATCAGGTTAAAAATACATTATATTTATAGCCATTATAATTAGTATTAAACTCTTAAAAATAAAGTTATTATATAAAAAAATATAAAATATTTGTAAAAAAAGGCTTTATCTTAAGTAAATACCCTATAAACAATCTTAAAAGGTTTACTCAGACTTTTAAAATAAAATAACTTTATAAAGAAATTTTTAAAAATATTATAAAAAAAGTAAAAAGCTATAAAAAGGTATTTTAAGATTATAAAAATAATAATATCTTTAAGAGAGAGTTTTTTATAATTAAAAGAATTATATATTTAAATTATTATTAATAATAAATAAAGATTTTTTATAAAGCTATATAATAACCCCTTTATAGATTATTTTATAAAAAGAACCTTAAAACTAGTTTAGTAAAGGTTTTTTGATTTGGTAATAAATATAAACTTTATTATAAAATATTATAAGGCCTATAATATTTATAGGGTTTTAAAATTATTTATAATAAATAATAAGGGCTACTTAAACCCTTATTAATTTTTATAATAATACCTTAAAAATAAATAAGTATAAATTTCATTACAAACCTTATTATAAGTGTTAAAATAAAGAATCTTACTAGTTTACAGGTCTATAATTTTATTTAAATAATAGTAAATTATATAAGTAAAATAGCTTATTTTATTTTTATATAGAAAATAATTAAGGGGTATTGTCACTGGCGGTGTATCTTCCTTAATGGCGCCTATGGATTCCCGTAGTATTATGTTAGCATAAACCTTAATTACTTTCTTAGGCTTCTAGTCTTAATAAACTAACATCCTTCTAGTAAACCCTAACTTTAAATATAATAAACTAGATATTACTTTATATAATATTCTAAAATTTACTAATAATATAAAGGATAACATGGCTAAGCTAAGTACTTATATAAATAAGCTAGGTTTTAGCTAGCTAAATATTAAGAATAAGAAAAAAGTATAAAAATGTTTTTTATGCCTTTAGTTAACCTTAAAAAATTTCTTTATTCTTTAACCTATATATTATATACTTTAAAGCGCCAGTTTATAAGAATAGAAATATTTTTTTAATTTAGGGGTACTATTACTAGTGGTAAATCTTTCTTAATAGCGCCTATAGATTCTTGTAGTATTATATTAGCATAGACCTTAGTTACTTTTCTAGGCTTCTGGTCTTAATAAATTAATATTTTCCTGACAAACCTTGACTTCACGTATAACAGGCATAAGCTTATTTACCTTATTATTTATAAAGTGTTTTTACCTCCATAAAATACCTATAAGTATTACAATAAACTATAAAAGTATTTTTTATAAAAGGGTTTTAGTTTAATTTTATATATTGTATTTTAATAAAGTATTTACTAAGTATTATATATTATTTATAAGTAAATAATAAAATAAAATAATTAAACAAAATTTTAAAATGATTTTTATAACAATATATAAACTTTCTATAAAATAATTAAGTTAATTATTTATTATTCATAAAGTTTATGTATAATAACTCGTGGTAGGTATTTATTAAGGCTATATTATTCTATATAATATATAATATAAACCTAAGCATTATTATGTTAAATGTATATATAAAAAAATAAGGTATT